>NW_015160208.1:1148231-1166557 GCF_001447785.1 Gekko japonicus
AGTTGTCCTCTGACACTGATGAGATGCCAAATTAAAAATCTGAAAGGCTGATGATCCAGGGCAGGCACAGATGAATGAGCTTCATTTATTAGCTTGGATTTATAGTGTGCCTTATTGCCAAAGCTTAAATTAGGTAGGAGCTCTTCCTTCTCATACTGCAGACACACTCCTACTTACTAGTAGGGTACTGAGATAGCTAGTCCGTATGTACAACTACTTGTTAACAAGTAGCAGTGTAATACTGGAGGAGGTACTTCCATACAAAAAGGGTACACAAGAAACCAGAAATCCTGTTTCATGGCATTAGCACCTTCAGTCATCTATAAGTACATCATTTGATGTGATACTGGTCACAGTTCTCACATGAGCAATTGTTTACGTATATCACCCACCTCGAATAACATATGAATTGGCTCTGAGAGAATAATTTACTCAATAATTTCTGCTGAATTAATGGCTAGATTTGGGATTTGGACCAAATGCTTCTAGCTTTTTCAAGGCGCATCCATACTGAGCCTCAAAGTTGAAGATGAACTTGCGGCCCACCTGTGTAGAATTTCAGGAGAACAGTTAGGCACGTTTCCTTGTCAGGATCCCATTGTTCCAGTGCTTTTCATTTCTGTACATTGAACCACCGAGTTAACAGAAGGTACCTTAGTCCCACAAATTACCAGTACCGTCTTGTGTCCTACCTTCTTCAAAGTAGACTCCCAGTTTTTAATCAGGTGCATAATTTTGCCAAAATAGCCTCATTTGGGGGTTGCTTTTGAAGCACTGACCCTATGTTGATTCAACCAAGAGTATGCTCAGCAGGGTATCATCTCTTTTGTTATGAGTAACTTTCAGCCCAATCCTATGCATTTGTATTTGGGAACGTTCCATTGTCAGAGTGAGCTTATAAAGGAAATGTAAGGTAGGCATCTCTTTGAATCCACTGAGGGATTCTAGCCAATGAAGGGTGGCTTAATTCCTTAGGTCCTAATAGAAACCTGGGTTATGTATCAGGGTTCTTAAAAATCAACCTTGGTTCTTGCTTTGGGAAAGGGCATACCCTTTCCATTGTCCTCCCTCTTTTTGTTACATCCCTGCACTAGGGTGACTGATCTGTTTTTAGCACTTGGATTCCACCAAGAGAATATGAACATTGTGCAAACTGAGGGTTGAAAGCCAGTTGGCTTTTGTAAACATTTCACATGAATGTGGCATTAGTAACAGACCCAGTTTAAAAAGTTTCTCTCTCAGAAGTAGAGGTGGTAATTTTCCTCTTATCCCCATGTTAATGTGCCTTTTGAAAATACAAGCTGAGCTTTCCAGAGAAGTGGTGATTTCAAGGATGCTGATTGCTTTGTGCTGCAAGCGGTGGCCAGTGTATGAAATGAAAGAGAAATCTCTTGGTCAGATCCCTTTGGTGTGGCTTGTGAATCATGGATATGCTCAGGGTGGCTGAACATTCTGGGCACTGTCTCAATCCTCCCATCAGCAACCCAAAGTGGTTCAGTCATAATGGGGAAGGAAGGAATAAAAATGGGAACTTGATTGAAATTTTGCACTGAAGTAACTTTTTGCCACACAGTCTCTTATGCTTGCATATTTTCTTTTCTGTGCTGACTTTCTTCTTCTAATTGTAGCCATGTGTTACTCCTACTTAGCGCTGTTGGCCTTTTGGTGGGAGGGGGGGAACTTGCTTTGAATCTTTTGCCCAAATTTGTTTTTATGTGGCTTCTGATTTGTGAATGGTATGTCAAGAGGGAAAAAAATAAAACAGGGTTTGGCAGAAGGGGGAGAGAAAACCAACTCAGAAATACAAAACTGGCAGAGTCCTGCCTTCTGAATTGCCTCTGGTGACTGTTGTTCATTTTTTACGTTCCATACTTTGAACATATGTTTGAATAATTGTGGTGATGTGTGCATGTCTCTCTCCCCCTTTTTCTTTTTGCTAGCCTTCCATGCCTATGGGAAAGCTGGAAAAATGCTGGTGGAAACCAGGTAAACTCTTCTTTTCTTTGAGGTTCTAGTCTTTTAAATTATTTGCTTGTAATTTAAAATATAAGTTGTTCAGATATGAACCCTTAAGATGTGGAGGCCTGTCTGCAGTTTTAGATCTAGCGTTTGTGTTTCTGTCTAATCACAACCACTGTCTTGGGAGCTTTGCCATATTACCCATCTTGTTCCAGTCTGTAGGGTGAGCGTGATGTCACTCTGGTCTCTATGCTGCAAAATTGAATATACTGGTCCTTTTTTGAAAAGTTCTTCCTAGTGCCCTGGACTCTCCAGCTATGGGTGCTCAACTGGTCTGAATATCTGTATGGCTGCACTGCTCATTTAAGCAGAATAATGGTTGTGACTACTTAAAGCTTTGGACAAACACAGCAATACTTCTGAGGGCAAAAGAAATTTGGTGTCAGTAATGAGTTCCCTGCCATCTGGATGTGGTGGTGCTGAACCTTCCGGGTTTGCAAGTAACCATTCCAGCAGTGTCTGTGTTATATGCATACAGCCATTTCCCCATATTATTGTGGCAGGACCCTGTGCAATTAGCAGCGTCCTTTAATATTTCACTTCCAGATTTCCCCCCCTAAGATGCTTGTGGCAAATGGCTTCATGCACTGTCCCAGTACTATGAAGAGGTGATGGGGGGTCTACTTGCTGCATTTGGGTAATTGGATTTTATTCCTTCCCCTGCTGCCCGCTCCGTGACAAAAGCAAGCCACATACGGCCTGGTATTTCACACAGGCAAGAACCGTTCAGCTTTCTTGCTTCAGTCTGTGAACAGAGTTGTGCATACTGTAATTCAGTAACTGCTTTTTATCCCGTCTGTGATTGCTTCCTTCTCCATAGAGCAAGGATGACACTGGACAACATTAGTAAATTGCAAACAGTAACATCTTTGGGATAAAGGTCTGATGCTCTTATTGTTGTTTGAAGCCCTGTGTTTTCTCTAAATGTAGTATTTCTTCTGTGTAAAAGAGAAAAGTTACTAGATCTTACTTTGGTGTGCCCAGTGCTTGAATTGTGAAATATAAGCTTCTGGCTCCTCTTCCCCTGCACCTGTGGATATGTAGCTGTGTGTCCCTAACACAATATCAAAAGGGCCCCCTAGCTAACTCAAGCTGTAATTTGAGTGTTAGTGGCATCATAGGGTTGCTCTTTCTGACTGAGTTTCTTAAACTGTGATCCTTGGCAAGCTGGCCAGTCGTATGATCCTGGCTCTCTTCCTTACTCCAGCTGCTAAACTGCTTTGAGAGAGATGACTAAAAATATTCCATGTAAGCAATTGCTATAATTGCAGCTGGGATGTTATATGATCGGAAACCAGACAGGAAGTGGTCTATGCTGCCATGAAAGGGAAGGGCATTTGTGTTCCCAGGGTTATCTCTTAATTAAAATGTGGCTCACCTTCTGTTAGGGAGGAGGTAAGCCCCCCCCATCCACTGAATAAGTTAGGTTTCTTTGTGTCCCCCCCCCTTCACTTTGATGGAATACCCTTGGGTAATGTGAGAGTCACTTATTAGTTTCTGCTCCCCCCCCCCCAAAAAAAAGGTATAAGTGAATAATAGCCTCTTTTAGAGCACACTCCCAAAGCAGAGCTTCCATCTTTGGCTTTGGGAAAGCAGTTAAATTAACATGCTTGCACTTGAAGGCCTTAAACTCTCCTTGCTGTATGGTGCTTCATGTCCCTTTTATTAGAGCCTCGTAAAACGAATGCCCCCATGGCCCTTTCTCTAGTCTCAAACTTATGGCTGTTTGAAACTATTTAATAAAGCAGTTTCATGACATGAAAGCAATTGTACAACTGATATATCATCTTTTTTTAAAGAATAAAATCCAAAGTCATTTTAAGATACTTTCTCAGAAAAAGTCCTCAGGAGGCACTTGGCACCCCTTTCTGAATTAATTATAAATTTCAGGGGAAAACACCACACTATTGGTTGAAGAGTTCAGAACCATTGTCTTTTCCAGTTTTGATGTACAGATTCTTCATTCTTCTTGGCATGGCCAAAATGTTGCATACAGATTGAAATGTTTGGGCTTCACTTGCCACGTAAAGCTAATTCAGAGCATTTGTTTCTAGGCTCATAAAAGCTGAGGGAGGAAATGTGGCAACAGATAGTGTGTGCTGCTGTGTGATCTATTCTCTATGACTGTATGTGGTCTCTCTAGAGTTCTGTAGGATAATATGTAATGTTGGGACTATTCAGTATACACAGGTGAGCCTGTTCATATCATACCGATTGCTATCAGTGATTCGATGCATACAAAAATATGATGCCATAGTCTCCACTACAGTCTCCCTACAGGGCTCTTTTTGTAGCAGGGACTCCTTTGCATATTAAACGACATACCCCTAATGTAGCCAGTCCTCCAAGAGCTTACAGTAGCCCCTGTAAGAAAAGCTCTGTAAGCTCTTGGAGGATTGGCTACATTAGGGGTGTGTCACCTAATATGCAAAGGAGTTCCTGCTACAAAAAGAGCCCAGCACCCAATATACATAATCAATGCTGCTCCTAAAAGTGCTCTATTGGCAAGATGGTGAGAAATTCTCAGGAAAGATATCTAGGGGATCTGAAATAGAAGATGCCAACATGTTACAGAGTGCAGATCCCATCTGAATGCAACAATTAATCACATATCTGGGTAGTAATAAGGGCTGCATTCCAAGGGAAATCTTTGCTCTGGAATGACCTCCCTATTTGTGTACTTTTGCAGTATGATTGGACTGATGCTAGGAACCTGCATTGCTTTCTACGTTGTTATTGGTGACTTGGGTTCAAACTTTTTTGCCCGGTTATTTGGAGTTGAGGTAAGCTTGCTTCTGTTGACCTGATCAGCATCAGAACATTCAGAACATTTTACCTTTCCTGTTGTTGTTTTGCATATAAGACATGTTACGATTTTGAAAGTATCTTTCACCGGTTTGCCATTTAGCAGCAAGCACTGAAGTCATGGAACGCTTTGCCCTTGAATAGACTGATTCAAGGCTAATAAATAACCTCATGCTGTATATATGTCCATTTTCATGGTCAAGGGTCAGTTCCAAGTGCATGCTTTGCAAAGAATGCTTCCTCTGTGAATCCCTTTGCTTAGCACTGTCTGTGTCTTTCTGCCATCTGTTTACTTAGCAATCATACCTTTGTATGTACCTCTTCAAACCCCCAAGTACAGTAGCATGAGAGACTTCTTATGATGTTTAGAACACGTTTATCTTGATGGTGACATGGGGTAGGATAAGATAGAACTCGACCTATTATTTTCCTTCTGTTGATGGAGAATTGAAAGCCAGAGATGTTCAAGTCGTCTTATTGAGGCTCTGAGGGAAGACTTGTACAGAACTGGAGAACTAAGCAGTGCTTTGCAGCTGTAGTGTAAGTCTTTGCATCTATTAGTCTGTTTGTTAATCTCAAAACTCCAAAAAGCAGTTCACAGTTAGATGGTGAATAACTCAGCAAAACAGGTCAAGAAAGTGCAGTGCTGATATCATATCTGCTGTTTGTCAGTTCAATGTAGGAATAGCTTAATTCCTAGTGGAGAAACAGACCAGAGAACAATCCGTAGGGGCAGGGGCAGGCCAGAAAAGCTAAATGGACATTCACTAGAGTTTTGGCATGGTTTTTATCTGTTCCGGCCTGATGTAGTTAAGCTCTGATTAAGAAGCTGAGAAGTTAAAAAGATGTGTCATAACCAAAGCCAAATTAGGTATTAAATATTTCTAGGCATTTCCAAGTCTTCCACTATAATAAATACCAGGGGAAAAGCTGCTGGTTAATTTTCTGGGTCAGAATTTCGAAGGCTTCCATCTCTTCCTTCATTTTCCTTTCTGCAGCAAGGTTAGTTTTATTTGCTGGAAGTGCATAAAAGATATTCAAATAGGTTCCGTTTGGATTACCATTTAAAAGAGCCAACAGGCTCTTGCTTTAAAATGGGAGTTGAAAGAGCTTCGCAGAGCAACAGTGGCACCCAGTGACTATCTGAGTTAATCACAGAAGGGTCTGCAGAAATCAACTTTGCTTATGCTCCTAAACCTTTTAATTTGCTTTCATAAAAAGGCAAGATGACCTTTTAAACTCTCAGTGCCATTAGGGGCGGGGCAATAAGTCTGGTTCTAGTATGTCTAGTTCACTGTTCCCCTTTACATCCCCTTAGGCCTTTTCTGGGTGTGCTCAGAGTAACTCTGTCTCTTGGCATTCAATTTTCAGGTGAACGGTGTCTTCCGGGTAGTCCTGCTGATTATTGTCTCCCTCTGCATTGTGCTTCCGCTGAGCCTCCAGAGGAACATGATGGCTTCCATACAGTCCTTCAGTGCCATGGCTCTGATCTTTTACACTGTGTTTATGTTTGTGGTCAGTATTAATGACTGGAAGGCTTTCGTTTCTTCAGTGGTTAGTGGTTAATTCATCTAAAGAAAACATCAGTACAAATTCAGTTCTCCTGTGTCCAAGCTTTTCCTTGTGGGTGGGCTCTCTGAGGACACTTAAATGGATGCCAGGTCTGCCTGTTGGCAGCAGTTTGTAGGCTCAGGGTTTCACTTTGAAAAGACTCTATTTAGTCTTACTGGCACTGTGCAGTACAAGACAACCTCTACCAGTAACGGGGAAACTGCTTACTATCCTAAGTGGTCACAGACGCAAGAATGTGTCTCCCATACATGACTTAATATTGCTTTGTGACTTAATACTACTGGGAGACTGTGCCACATCCCCAGCTTCCAACAATTCGGTGTATTTATACACCACAGTATATTCTGGGCTCTTGGGCCACCCAAATTGTCACAAGACTTCCTTGATTGCTTCCCTCATGTTCCCTCCCAGAGCATTTAATCAAACGCTTCCTTCAGGCCTCGATCTGTCAAGATTTGCCAGGTCCTCCCTCAGACCCAGAGCCAGTTATCAGATTCTCCAGAAACTGGCCTTATGTCTTCGGCTGTGTCTAATCTCACCTCTGAGGTGAGGTTAGGTAGAGCCTTTAGCCTGTCTCTCCATTTGCCTTAAAAATGTCTCCCGACTGGTAGATTAAGAAATGCAGTGATCTAGAAGCAGCAGGGAATGTAGCATTGGCCCTTGTTGCAGAATGGAATGGGCCAGGTTGGCGCCCTGTGCCAAAGCTGAAGAGGATCATGCAGACAGGTGCAAATGTTCACAGTCTCTTCTTTTTCCTTCAGGCACACAATGCTTTCCTAAGTTTTGTAAACAAAACCTAGATGGTTCTTTGAGGGCAAGGACCTGACAGTCTTAAAATGAAAACAACAGAGACCGGGGAGGTTGAGATAAGAGCAACTGCAATTACTTATACCTGAAATTATTTACAGTTAGATACTGTACAAGGATTAGAGGGGGGAAATAAAGAGTTCTGTGGCATATCTAGAATTGCTGGACCCTGTGGAAAGGCACATTCTTCTTTTAAAATTGTGTCCATACTTAGTTGCACACCCAAACCCCCCCAGTGAGATTTAAGGAAAACCCTATTGTTCAAAATCAAGTTTGTATTTTGTTAATGTGAATGTAGCCCCTAGTTCTTCTGACTTATCCTGTGTCCCTCATGAGACACTTTTCCCTACATACCTTCTTATCAGTAAATGCTCCTTCACACTACCAACATCTACTTTGTTTGTTTCATCTTGCTCGGTAGATAGAATAGAAATGCTTTAGAAATGCTTTTTAAATTGTTCCTGATACATGGTGCTACTTAAATATCAATTTTATCCATTTAACTTGTGAAAAAGTACCTTTGACAGACAGCCTTCAGAAGCAAAAGGACAATGGTGCTTTTAAGGAGCCCAGACTGGACTTGCTGTGCCCCCAGTGTTTTTTTTTTGGGGGGGGGTTGTTGCTCAGGACAGGAATGTGGAAACCCTACCAAGCTGCTGCTCCAGTCAGGAAGGGAGTGAGCCTAGTACAACAGCAGTGCCACTGGGGTGGGTCCTCAGAGGCCTCAAGCCCTCGGTCACCTGCTCCATCCCGTCAAAAGCCTTGTGAAGAGCAGTGGGTTCTGAGGAAGGTTATGAAGGAAGAGAAAGATGGCATACCATACATATTCAAGGATGGAGTTCCACATATAAGAGGCAGTTAGGGTGGAGCTATTTTAGAGGGCAAGATCTTTTCAGAGCTGACTTTGTGGAGCGGAGGTCATGAGGAGGTGCAGCAGGGAAAAGGGGCTAAAGATAGAATGGTGTGAGATGAGAGGTTTTAAAGTAAGGTTTGTACTAGGTATGGATAAGTATAGCATGCCAAGTGAAGAGATTTGAGTGACATACAAAACATCCACTTGACAGCAAACTCAGTGGATAGTATGTATCATCCTTTCACATCCCTCCTGATGTGGATTGCTGCAGTATGTGTAGTTCTCATGGGCACTTGCTTTTCCATTCACCTTGTGTGGGGAGGAAGTCTGAGGAGACATGGCATAGTGCATCGAAGCAGTCCTGAGCGTCATAGTTTCCCTGATGGAATTGCTGCACCTTTGATCATTTTCACAGCAGTGGTAAAGTTGTAACCTGGCTTTCCAGACTATGGTTTCATTTGGCATCTCTGTTGTCTAGCTAGTAACCTCTCTTTTCTTTTCCTTGGCTGCAGATTGTGCTCAGTTCTTTCAGACATGGCCTGTTTGGCGGGCAGTGGCTGCAGCGGGTCAGTTACACACGCTGGGAGGGCATTTTTCGCTGCATTCCTATCTTTGGCATGTCTTTTGCCTGTCAGTCGTAAGTATCAGCAACTCTATCTACTCAGAGATTGTGGGGTGGGATGAGTTTTTGTTAAGGGCAAAGGGTCAGAGTGCCCTGTGTGGGATAGATACCATCTGGTCCCTTCGTCTTTATTTTAATCAAAATATTTTACAGCCCACTGAGGTACAGCATCTGACTGGGTTGTGACCCTTTTGTTACCTAGCTGGGAGAGGGAGTTATATTTCACTTTGGAGTCATTGTACTTAAGGAGCGTCTTGTTCGTAGGAGGCAAACACATCCCTAGTGTAATTTTCCATTGGCTTTAATGTCTGTCACTAGGGATGGTATTGACCCCAGTTCTTGAGAGGTAACAAGAACTTAGACATAATTATACCACAGTAGGCTACCAAAGCCTGCCAAAAAGGGTTTACATGGGCATCTTCATTAAGCATAGCAACATTTTTAGCTGAGAATTTTTAAGTAAAAGGAAATCACATTTGGGCCAAGTTCACACTGATGATTATAGGATTCCAGTTGCCCTCCTGGGTTGCCCTCTTCACATTCTGTTTATGCATTGCACAAAGAAAAGCTTTCTTGCTGTTTTTTTCAGAACAAATGTTTAAAACCCTGGGTTTTAGGGTGGCAACATGAGTCAATGACAGCTGAAGGTACTGGGACCTCAGTAGTCATGGTAGTTAGTGGAATTTCTGTGCCACAAGCCTAGCCATCTATTCTTCACCCGGGAAGGTGTTCTCTTTTCCTCTTGCCTGTACCCCCTTCCCTGTCATTTTATGGCCTTCTTTCCTTCTGCCATCCTATTCTTTCCTCTATATATCTCACTCCCATCTCACTCCAAATCTGTCAGTAAAAATCAATCATGAGAAGGAGTGCTCCATATAGGCACAATTTATTTTGGATGGCTTTTTATGTTGGTGCAGGAAGATTATTGCAGAACACGCATGTTGTTTAGGTGCGGGATTTGTAATTGTGGCAGGAAGCGGATGCACTAAGCAGTCCCACTTTCCATCATTCTGATAGCATTGGTTTCATCAGCCTATGATTCACGGCTGGTCTGAAAAGAAGCCCAGCTGAAAATAGAGGCATGTATTCAGTGGTGGACCTGAGGTGGACAGTTGTTTGGTGTTAGTTTGGCCCAGCTGGGCTCCTCTTGTCTCCCACTTATCGTGCCTTTCAGCTAGACCATGCCTTGCTCAGTTTGAAGTGTCTCCATTATAATTGGTGACAGAAGGGTTGATTCTTTCTTTTAGAGCTGTACCTACTTACCAAAGCAGGCTTTTCTAAAATCCAAAATTGTCCTTTTTTATTGTGGTCGCCATTCAGTAACCGACCTTCATTTGTTGGGAGTGGGAAACACAGGAAAATTATATGTTCTGGGTTAGTATATTCACATATCTGTCTAAATATAGATTGCTTCACCATCAGTGTGGCAAGCCAAACTCAAAAGCTCAAACCTATAATTTCCCCCCAAGAGCAAGAATAACACACACTTCTTGGCTCGTGTGATGTCACATGTAGACGAATCCTGGAGTGGACAAGCTGTGTCCTCTCAATTGCCCTAGGAAAAAAATTATGACAAATGTAAGACCTGAATTGCTTCCCTCTGCAGGTGAAAAAATACTATGCATTGGAATACATGTCTGACCCTGAATACACAAGTATACTTTGTTTGTGAAGTTGGTGCTTTCTTGTGTTGAGGCTTGTCACCTTTGCCAGATTCAAAGAGAAACGCCTTTGCTTCCCAGCATGCCATATGGTCTAACATACTGCATGGGGCTAGGAGCCAGGGAGCCTAGGATTTGACTTTTAGCTCTGCTACAGGCTTCCCGGGTGATCTGTGGATTGTTTCCCCTTCTCAAAAGTTCATGTGTCGTGTGGATCATGAGGATGATACAACCTTTGCGGGGAATATGTTTTGAAGAGTGTCACAGAAGAATCTTGTGTGAGCCCGCTGACCTGGCACTATGGCTGGTTGCTGTGACACATTGGTAATAATGTGTGGCTTTGTGGCTGTTGGCATTTTTAAAGGCCTGTTGACCATGCTTCGGTTTCTTTGACTTCTGGAACATGAGAGATGCAGCCCTGTTTACAGTGGCCAACTTGCGTTAGATGAAATGAGACTCTTGCTCCCCTGACTGTAACGTAATATCTTAGCCCTTAGAGCTCTCTGTTTTGCAGGATTTGGTCCTTTCTCTGGGTGGTATTTCCTGCTGTACCTAATGAATCTAAGAATAACACTGCAGAGGCACTCTTTCTGTTTTCTGTACACAAGGGATAGGTTTTTATGATGGAGATGGAGATCTGTTAACAAAAGAAATAGCTTTCTCTTCATCAACAAGAAGCTGCCGTTTTTTCTCTATATCAAGCACTGAAGCTGCTTGTTTGTGCTCTTTCTCTTCTTGTGCTCATCTTGGGAATAGAGAAATAAATGTAAAGGGCATTTGGTCTAAATATCTTTCTTCAGTCTACCCCGAGGAGCTGTGTTTATGTGATTGCAAGTGAAGTGAAGAGCCCTCAGCTTGTAGCATACAAAATGTTTGTCAGACAAAGACTTCTGCACCCTGCACAGCTCAATCTTGTCTTGGCCTTTAGCATGGGCACTTTAGTTTAAAAATAATACCTGTGCACATTGAGGAGTGCTGCTTTGGTGTGTGTGTATTGGAATCTTGACTTGCAGGCCTGGGGTGGGGTGGGGGGACTTTGTACAGCTATGGATGGAAAGTCAGGATGTCTCAGGGCTTGTTTACATGGAGCAGAGGTGCTAAGCGATATGCTCCTGCTGACTTCTGACCCCCCTCTCTTTAGGATATAAGAATTGCCTTGGTGTATCAAACCAAAAGTCCATCTAGCCAGGCATGTAATAAGGGCTGATATTCTTTTTCCAGACAGCAGTCAGCCAGATGTCCTTGGAAAGCTCACAGAGCAGTGCACGGTGGCGATAGCAATCTCCTCCCCCCTTTTCTGCCTCTGAATATGGAAGTTTCATTCTTACCTTTTGTTAAAATGGATAATACCTCCAAGAATGCTTTCCTACAACTCATTCTACCTTAGCCTATTGAGAATGAAAAGGCCAAAGACCCCTTTCCTGTGGAAGGTTTCCCCTATTGTGTCATGGAAACCTCTCTTTAGGGTAGATTCATGCCCTAAATTATCTCACCAGACTCTGCTTTTTCCAAGGTGTTTTGATCCTCTGTGTGCATACAAGCACATGTGCAGGGTGGTCATTTCTTTTCTTTTTTTTAATATTTTTTTTATTTATAAATTTTATTGCATTTAGCATTTACATTGTGTTTGAGGCCGTGTTCCATTCCTGTCTGTTTGCAGGCTTTCTCTTTAGTTGCTCCCACCCTATGGAAGGAAGTATGGAGGCCCTCACTTCTCCTGCCATTTTACGAGGGCCATGAGACAGAACTTTTAAAATGAACGTTGAGGGTCCCTTGATGGCTTCCTTAGTTTGTTGAGTTTTTAAGAGGTAGAAATCTCTTGTGGATGTTGTTTACAAAAGTTTTGGTGGCAGTTTTAATAGTTCAATGTTTTAAACTTTTTGATTTTAGTCTGTTACCCACCTTAGGTCCCAGCAGGCTTTAGGAATGTTTTAAATAAATAATTATGGTGATGAAGTTGAAATCTTCAGTGCGTCTGAGAGAAAGCATACCAGCTGTGGTCTCCATAAATGGTTAACCACCACCATGCTGCATAAATGCCCTCTGTTGACTGGTGTGATCATGAGTTTAATAACATCTTTTGCAGTCTTCAGTAGCTGAATTCTGTTTTCCGCTGCTTACCTTCTGTTGGATGTGGTTCGAACTGGCTTTCTGCCCATTAGCACTAGGAGGGTCCTTCTTTCTTTGTACCTTCCTCTCTACTCCCTCAAAGTATCTCTTTGTGTGTTTCTTTGAGAGTACTGGTCAAATAAGGTCCAGGCAGCTTCTGGCTGCTGTAATAATGTATCCATCTGATGTTAGGACAAAGCTTTCCCAAATACAAAAGCACACCCAGTCCCTGTGTAATTGGCTCTCCAAGTTTTCTTCAAGCTTGGACTTAAGCACCAGTGCTGAAATATGACAGGCACAGTGTTTAGAATTGGTTGTTTAACTTTTCTCTATGACAATATGATGTTTTAGCTCTCTTCCCGCTTGTTTTTCTGTAAACACCGCATTGCTTTAATTATCAACTCGTGGTGCTCCAAGAACAATAATCTTCAATGTGCTGTCTGGAGCTCTGCCACTGGTGTTTCAGGCAAACAAGCGGTCATTCATGTTGCAGCATTTAAAAAAAATTGAATATTTACATTGCACACGTGGCAGTGATGGGAAAAGGAGAGCAAGGATATTTGTGCAACACTTCAACTTGCATTAACAACATAAACTGCTGTAGAGTGGCATGTGTCTGAACTCCATGTGGGGAAGATGCCTGCAATTACCTTCTGCTAGCTCATAGCAAAGGAACCTTTCTTTTCTTGACAAGAATTTTCTGACATGAGTTAATGTTTACCTGCTTTTCTGCAGCCAGGTCTTGCCAACCTACGATAGCCTGGATGAGCCATCTGTTAAAATCATGAGTTCCATATTTGCCTCATCGCTAAATGTGGTCACCACCTTTTACGTTATGGTGAGAACCCTTCTTGAGTCCTTCCTTGGCTCGGTCATCCCCTCCTTCCCCCAAATAAAGATACTTTTTCTGGGTAAGTTTTGGAGCTGTAGAGCAACAGCTGTGGTAATGACACTTTCAGATGTATGCAGTGCGCATTCCTGGGGGAGACAGTTACAGAACCCAAAAGAATAAATTCCATTTAGAAGAATTAGAGTAAGGAGGGGGTTATGGGGGCTTTAATTTCCCCCTGTATTTTGTCTGAGCAATTAGCTAAATAGAGATACTGCCTTCAAACAGCCTGATCTGTAACTTCTACCAATGCCCATACAAAGCAGTGAAAATCCTGTTGGTGATCACAGAAATGATAGTTTCATCAACATTTCTCATATCCAGAGATCAGGATAAGCACTGCAAGCCCTCCCTGTATGCTGATTTATCCTTTGCTGCTGATGGAATTGGCAGTGAATACAAGGCTCTGGAGAGACACGGGGCAGAACTTGTGAAGTGCAGCTCCCAGTTGCCAATCTGAAACATAGCTGAAAACGTGTTAGCATCCCATTGAGTCTGGGAAGTGGCTACTTCTTTGAGCTGCAGTAAGTTCTCTCCTGAGTGGTCTTCGTCTGTTAGTACACATAATTGACTGCTTTTGGGGGCAAGAAGCAATGAGCCCTAGTTTTAGTTCACCCATACTGGAGACTTTTGTGGAGTGGGCTGAAATACTTTCTTGTAAGCCTGTTGCAACTAGGAGGACTTCAAAGATCCCATATTTCATTAAAAAACACCACTAAGCAGAACAAGTTAAAATGTAGAGACGAGCCTGAGAAAAGGGCATGGAGAAAGTTCCTTTTTGAGAGTGGATTACATCCAATCTTTTGTTCAAGGGCGATGTTTTTAGACTCAGTTACTATCTTGCCTTTAGTAGCTGCACTCCAAGCAGTCTGAGATCATGACAGACAACACACTAACTGTTCAGTTCCCTTTCACCCACGTAGGTAAAAATGTGGCTTGGCTTTTATAGGAAGAAGTTCCCATTTTGTCATATATGAAGCTGGAGAAAATTTGAATTTACAGCAATAATTTCTCTTTACACAAAGCAACTCTACAACTTTGCATGTTGGCTTTAGCCAAGAGCTGTGGAAGGGGCTTGATGTCATCCCGCTTCTTTCGATCACACTGGAGCATTTGTTTTGCTCAATCATAAGTCCATTGTGCATCTGCTCTTTAAAATACACATGCTGCTTTGGTCATCTAATCTCAGTAAGGATGCACTGGAATTTGGAAACACATGGGGAAATGCAGCATCAGTGATGTGGAATTCCAGATGGTTCCCTTATGAACAGAGTATAAAGAATTAGTTCTAATCAGTTTTAGAAGTGTGTGGGGGGAAATAAGAGGAATGTGATAAATTAAGGATGATGAGTGGAGGAAAAGATAGTTTCTCCATTGTCTTGGGGACAGGCCCAAGGGATGCCCTGGCTTCTACCCTTTCTGTTGAATGAATGGATGTATGCAAGCACTGTAAGTAATTCCTGTACCCCACTTGAACAGGTGGGGTTCTTTGGCTACGTGAGCCACACTGAAGAAATTGCTGGGAATGTACTCATGAACTTCCCATCCAATCCGGTGACTGAGATGATACGCGTGGGGTTCATGATGTCTGTAGCAGTTGGGTTTCCGATGATGATTCTGCCGTGCCGGCAGGCATTAAATACCCTTCTTTTTGAGCAGCAGGTAAGCTTTTGTGTCTTGATATTTACTTATTCAGAAAATTGCTATACCTCCCCAAGACTCTGCCCAAGACAGCTTACAAAATAAAAATAATAAAAACAAAACATGAAAAGATATAAATTAAAATCCAGCATTAAAAAACTCAGACCAGCAGAAAAACATAGACCATAAAAACACACTATTAACAGCTTATTAATAACCATTCCAAGTGTTGAAAGATCATCTCCTTAATGGTACAGTGGCATGCCCCATCCAGGTTATTCAGTTTTTAGATTCATACACGGGCCACATTCAGCTGAACACGTGTTTGCACTGCATTTTACCCTTGTCTTCCTTCTTTCTGATCCCAGAGAACTAAGCCAAAATCCAGACCTGAAGATCGCGGGATCTCCAAAGTAAATTCAGAGTTCTGCAGCATGCTAATGCTGTCCCAAAAGTCACCTAGCCCATGGTAAATTTGTGATTCTTGTGCCTTTCTAGTGCAGAGTTGTATTTATTTATACAAACAACACTTTTTTTTCACTCTGGCAAGCTTACAGAATCTGTAATTAGTTTTAACAGTCTAACGTTATAAAGTTACAAGTGGGAACCTTCAAGGACGCATCTCACTTCCCCTTTCCTGAAAGTGCCTCTCCCCTGTTCCTGCTTCCTTGTCTCCTAGGGTTGCCAACCTGGCGGTCTCTTGGAATCACAACAGATCTCCCAACCAATGTTCCCTCTAAGCTATGGAGTCCTGTGAGCAAAAATTCTACTTTGTGAGCTACTGGCATTAAAGTTGTGAGCAGGAGATTCGGCTGCTGCATAAATTAGTTTGCTCTGGAGCCATCGTTCCTGAGCTAAGACAAAAATGTGTGAGCTGGAGGCTACAAAACTGTGAGCTAGCTCACACTAACTCAGCTTAGAGGGAACACTGCTCCCAACTACAGAAATCAGCTCCCCTTAGTGTTGCCAGCTCCAAGATGGGAAATTCCCGGAGATTTGGGGGTGGAAGGGTGAGGAAATTGGGGAGGAAAGCAACCATTTTCTCCAGGGGGACTGATCTCTGTCATCTGAAGAGCAGTTGTAATCCCAGGTGATATCCAGCCCCCACCTGGAGGTTGGCAACCCTAGTTCCCTGGAGAGAAAGGCTGCTTCAGAGGGTGGTTTGTAGCATTATATCTTTCTGAGGTCTCTCCCCTCCTCAACCCCCCCTCCCCATACTCCACCCACCAAATCTCTAGGAATTTCCTAACCTGGAGTTGGCAACCCTATCTCCTTTTCACCCAACTGCCAACCTGCTTTGATCTGCCCCTCTGTCTTAAATTGTTCCTCTCCCCCCAGCAGCCTCTATCTAGGAAAACTGTGGACTAGTTGTGTGGTGCCACATCCTCTCCCTTTCCCCTGCCCAATTCTCTCCTTTTCAGCCATTCACCAGGCCACCTTTTATCTGCCTCCCATTTTCAGCTATATTTATTTATTTACTTCATTTATACCGCAACCTTTCTCCATAGTGTGGACCACAGCAGCTTACATTATTCTCCTCTCCTTTTTATCCACACAACAACCCTGTGAGGTAGATTAGACTGAAACTATGTGGCTGAAAATCACCCAGTGAGCTTCCTCAGCAAAACAGGGATTTGAACCTGGGTCTCCCAGACCCTACTTTGAAACTCTAATTGCTACACCACACTAATTTTCACAGAGTGGCTGCTGTTGAACAGTAGCTAGCAGCTAGGCCTACTTGAGTCATGCAAGTTGGGTGGTATCAAGTCACCCAAAGGCCAGGCCTAGGGTTCTACCTGGAGATATCCCAGAATTGCAACAACTCCGGACAACAGAGATCTGTCCCCCTGGAGAAAATGCCTGCTTTGGAGGGTGGACTTTATGGCATTATTTCCAGCTGAGGCCTCTCCCCACCCCAAACCCTGCCCTTAGGTCCATAGCCAACAGTGGGGCACACAGGGCGGCACCTGCTTTGAAATCTGCAGTGCCCACACCCCAGCAACACCCCCCACTGAGGCTTGCTGCCCAGTCAGAATGCCGTGTTGGTCTGGAAGGTGGGTGCTGACCGTCGTTGCTGGGCTAAGCCAAAACAGTTGCTGGTGAGGATGAGTTGGATTACTGCTTGCAGCAGGGGCGGGGCGGGTGGGCAGGAGGGTCCATGCCTGACCTCTTACTATGAGAGGAGGCAATCGTGTGGAGGTGGATGCGGTACCTCATACCACCCTGCGCACTAGCCTTGCTATCAGGCGATGGGCCATTGTGACAGGTGCTTGGGCCTCCCCCACCCCCTGTGCTGTTTGTGTACGTGAGGCTCTGCATGTGCCAAACAGTTGCTCGGCTAGTTGTTCCGGGTCCTGATCTCGCTGTGTTGCCTGCCCTTGTGGTTGTGTGGGGCGCTTTTGAAGAGCCCAATTATCCCCAAACAGATCGAGCACTATGCCCGCTTTTCTCCATTGCTGCTCTCAGTCAAGCAGTTCCTGGACTTCGGTGAGTGATGGAATGATACCACCCATGGGCAGTGTGACACAAACAGCCCTCCACAACGGGGCTGGTGAGGAAGCTGGATGCTTGGATCCTAACTGGGATCTGGCTCAGTTTAAATTAATTTAATTAGTGCCCCCCCGACACACACACTGAAAAAATTCCTTGCTATGGGGCTGCCTGTTCTTCTCAAACACCACCACAAAATTTCCAGGGATTTCCCAAGTGGAGCTGGCAACCCTAGTCAGGCCTAGCCCCGATGAGTCCTCCCTCAGAGGCCCAAAATAGGCCAGGAAAGGGCCCCCTCCCCTTCCCATGCCTTTCTACTCACAGAAATCCAGGATGGAATACTGTGGTTGCCAAGCAACAGCCACTGAGGGAATCCATTGCTTAAAGCTGCAGTTGCTCCTTTTATCATATTCAGGTTTTTTAAACCACCCAATGTATTTTTTCTTAGATTTCACATTTTTCTGGAAACCTGGAGCCTTTTTCAGTTTGTAGAAAGGTCTGCTTGCTTGTTGACATCTCCAGTCACCAGATAGATGTATTAAAAGGTTTGGCCAACTTGGCTGTTAATATATAGATAAGTGGGGGGCCTGGGAGAGTCACAGGAGTGGGGAATCCCATATTCCCCCCCTTCCATTGTTGAGCCTGATGAGGCTCCAAGCCCCATCATGGAGCCTGGTGCCTGGGCCCACAGTGGCTGCATGTCTGCTGTTGCCATGCCCAGGCCTGCAGCAGCTGCTGGCGTCTGTCACATCTGGGCCCGCAGGAGTTGCCAGTGTCTGCCACCAGGCCTGGAACAGTGGCCGAAGTCCTCTTCTGCTGTGGCTGGGCCCACAGTGAATGCTGGCTTTCACCAGCGCA
>NW_015160208.1:1166603-1186988 GCF_001447785.1 Gekko japonicus
GCCAGCTTTCACCACTGCCAGGCCCAGAACAGCAGTCAGTGTCTGATGCTGACCCAAAGTGGCTGCTGACTTCTGCTGCCTTGAGCTGGAGAGGCTCCCTAAGTGCATTCTCTGTGCATGTGCAGAGAATGCAATTGTATTGGGGGGAGATTTAAACCCCCCTTTATATTTTATTTTTGATTCAAGATTTTTCTGCAAATCTTGGGAGCCCCCAAGTTTGCAGGAAAATCTATTAAGTGTCTGTATGGCCCCGATCTGCAGATTTAGGTAGCCACAGATGGATGTATATAGTATATAGATAAAAACTATCAAGCAACAACATCAGAATAACAGTCAAGAATAATACTACCATACAAAAAAAATAATAATCAAGGAATATCAAGAATCAGAGGAGGGCCCTGGCTCAGTGGGAGAGCATCTGCTTGGCATACAGAAGGTCATAGGTTCAATCCCTGGCATTTCCACTTAAGGATCAGCTAGTAGGTGATGTGAAAGACCACCGTCTGAGACTCCGGGGAACAGCTGCCAGTCTGAGCTGACAGGACTGACCTTGATGGACCAATGGTCAGATTCAGTATAAGGCAGCTTCATTTGTGTGTAGTTTCAATCCAGCCAACCCAGTGATATTTTTCACCACTGAAAATATAATTATCTTCATTTGTCTCCTAAATGTGTCAGCCAACCAATTGCTGCAAGGGTTATCTGCCCTTTCCTGCTTCCACATGCCATCATGTTGCATTCATGCACCTATCAGGGTTTCCCTGGCTTTCTTGACATCTCTCTCAAACCTGCTTTGCTCCTAAATTTTTGGGGGAAATTGCAGTAAAGCCTGAATGGCTGCTGTGTGGGTGAGAAAATCCAGACTTTCCTGCCCACTTGGCAGCCAGTTTCCATGACCCTGTCCTTGCAGCGGCCATTTCTTCCCCCTGCTAACAGGGGGCTTCTTTATTTTTAAAACAATCAGTGCCAGAATATTGTTTTAATGATATACTATTGTACCAGTTACCTGAATTCTTAGCTTTCACTTGAAAAAAGCGAAGTCTCTATCCCCTTCCCTTGTATCTTCACGAAGGTAGGAGCAAGAGCCTTTTGTAAAAAATGAAAGCTGGGAAAGCTGGATATATCAATGTAATGATATTCTACTGCCATTTTTTTAAAAACTGCAAAGACCTTAGTGGCCCAAAGGAGGGGACTGGCCCTAAACCACACAAGCCCCTTCCCATGTGAAATCACCTTAGACCAACCTCTCCTGAGAAGGTGTTCCACAGCTTTGTTGCCAACACTAAGAAGGCCCTGGCTCTTGTTGCCACCCATTGTTCTTCCAGTGGTAGGGAGCACCTGGAGCAGGGGCTTAGAATATGGTCTGAGGGCAGGGCATAAACCCAGAAATAGGTCCAGTGTCCCGTCCCCCCCAGTGGAATGAACCTGAACCAGATATCTGCTTTGAACCCAAACCAGAATCAATACCTTAACCACAAAAAATGTTAACTGGTTCAAAAATAAATGGTTCAATAAATAGGCACTCGGGAGACAACTTTGGAGGGGTAGTGAGGGCTCCTCTCTGCTCCAGTTTATTTGTAGTGACTGAATTTCCCAGTGAGAAGAAGAGTTGGATTTATACCCCGTCCTTCACTCAGAGTCTCAGAGTGGCTTACAATCTCCTTCCCTTTCTCTCCCCACAACAGACGCCCTGTGAGGTAGGTGGGGCTGAGAGAACTCTGAGAGAATTGTGATTGACCCAAGGTCACACAGCTGGCTGCATTTGAAGGAGTGGGGAATTGAACCCAGTTCTACAGATTACAGTCCGCTGCTCTTAACCGCTACACCAAACTGAGCCACCTGAAAAGAAGAGGGGGACAAACAGGAGAGATTGGTAGGCAGGGCCTAGGACTTTTAGAAACTTCCTGATTCTAAAATTGAGGTTTATGCACCCACAAGCTTTTGCCCAGCTGCAGAGCTCCAGCGTGGAGGACTCTTGCATTGAGGCTAGATTTCTTGTATTGCACTGGCATGGTAGTTCCTTCTTGCTGCCCTTCTATTATATCTAAACATGTTGTTCTCTTTTTTTGCTAATATATAGGGCTTCTTGAAAGAAAAATGGAGCCCTGGGGAATTTGGTGTAGGAAAGTTGATATTAAAAAAAGAAAGAAGTCTATGAGAAGGGAAGGAAAGGGAGGTTAGTTTGGCTAGGCTTAAAGCTTAGTTTTCAGCTTTGGCTGCTACCTAAGAGGAGACTTTCCTCTTAAAATAGAATAATTCAATTCTACGTATTTGACTTGTGGATGGGGCAGGTTCATGGTGCAGAAGCTAGGTTTTTGTGTGTTCGTTTTATGATATGCAATATAGGCAAAGCAACATTAGTAAAAACCAAGGCCTAGGGAAACAAAGGAACTGTGACTATGGTGATACTTCAATACCTAGCATATGCACCAGAAAATTGTCAACAAAGTTTACAACACACACACACAAAATCAAGCAAGTGGTCTACTATGATTCTGTCCTGAGAGGGAAGCCTTTTCTTACAGTAGCCAAAGGCAGAAAAATTGGGTCCAGCCACCCTTGGCAGTCTCAGACAAAGTAACAAAGTGATTAATAAAAGAAAAAGGTTACAACTGTTAAACACAAATCTACCCTATTCTCTTTCCTGTCTATAATGTGATTTCATGAAATGTGTTTGAACCCGTTATGGAATCACTTTTTAAAATTAGTGGCTGAGCTGAATTGGAAAGTAAAAAAAATACTCTTGAAACTAAACCAAACCAAACCCAAATTTTTAATGGTTTGACTCCCTACCTGAGAGTTTTGATTTGTTCACACGGGAAGAGGAAGGCAGTCTCTCCTGCCAGTGACTTGTGTACTTTCCTGTGCAGTCCTGAGCAGTTATGTGGAAGAAATTTCATGTAATGTGGGAATGAACACACATGACTACACACACGATGGTGCCTTATAGTGAATCGGACCCTTAGTCCATCAAGGTCAGTATTGCCTACTCAGGCTGGCAGTGGCTCTTCAGGGTCTTGCATCACCTCCTACCTGGTCTTTTTACCTGGAGATGCCAGGGATTGAATCTGGGACCTTCTTCATGCCAAGCAGATGCTCTACCACAGAGCCACAACCCCTCCTCTATGCTCTAAGACATATCCTGCAACTAGGGAAATGGAATTATTTTGTCGTGCTGAAAACTTGGTGGTTCGTGCCTGCAGATACTCTGTATATCAGAAACGTTCTGGAGTGTAAACCCTACTGTTTTGGCCTGGACTTCAGAACTTAATTGTAGCCCATTTGGATGGTATTTTGAGGCAGTCATGAGAACTTTGGTAGGGATGTAATGTGAAAGAACAGGACAGACGTAATTTAGCAGTCCACATTTTATGCTGACAAGTGATGATGCTCTGACAGGGACAGCATGATTTTAGGGGCAGAATCCTTAAGTCACACTTGTATGATTCATTTAGAAACTTGCAGGTATAAAGCTACCTCTTCAGTGTATACGGTTTCCAATTTATAAGGCCATCACCTGTTTAGAGGAGACACTGGCGTGAAAAGGTTCCAGAAAAGGTTCCAGAAGTGTGACTAATAGACAGCTCCCTCAAAATGGGGTGGGGGTGGGGTAGAGAATTGTATTTCTCTTACTTCCTTAACTATTTAAAAATGATAAATTTGAAGAATTGTTTGGTTTATTAACCTTTTCTTTTTAAATAGCAAAAAGACGGGACATTTGCTGCAGGAGGTTATATGCCACCTCTGCGATTTAAAGCACTGACACTTGCTGTTGTCTTTGGAACTATGCTTGGAGGCATCATGATCCCAAATGGTAAGTAAAACTTTAGTTAGTTATATATTTTTTTCTAATCTTAAATGCATTTAGGTGAAAACACACCAGGATTTTAAATATGTACAAAATAATTATATTTTCTGTTCTATAATATGCTTGTGTCTAGGGGCAGTGTCCTGCCCCCACCCCCACCTGCTTCAGAAGGGACTCAGGCAGCCCAGCCAGGGGCTGTAGAGAAGGAGTAAGGCTGAGGCCACACCTAGGAGAGTGCCAGTAGCAGCCTCAGAGCCTGGAAGGGCCTGGCATACACTTCAGAAGGGAGACAGGGCTCAGGCAACAGCCTGCCCTGGGAAGAGGCCAGAGGAAGAGAACGGTAGCAGCTTGGGTCTCCAGGGCCTGCATAGGCCTGCGGAGCAGTCTCTTAAAGCCTTAGAGGAGGGCAAGGCAGGAGAGGGGAGGGCCCCAGCCAGGGAGGCCATTGGCCCAGATTCTCTCCACTGTGGGCCTACCCCTGAGGAGTCCACAGTCAGACAGTCTTTTATTAGGCCAGACAAGGGAGAGTCAAGGAGGCAGGGCCTGGCCAGGCCTTTGCAGCCAAAGGTCTGGTATAAAGCTGGAGGGAGAAGGCTCAGGGTGAGGCTGCTCCTCTGTCCTCTCCCTAAACTGAGGCCCAACCCGTGGGCCTGCTGAAGAAAGGATGCTGGCATGCACTCTCTGGCCTGCAGGAGTCGGAGCATAACACCTTAGAAATGCTCATTTCATATTACTTGGAGCCACTGAAATGCTACCCAAAGCTCTTCTTAAAGGTTCTTGAGCATGGGCTACTCTCCAGTGGATAGGAGTTGTGAGATTCTGAAGCAGTCATAGAGTTTCTCTCAGTAGGCCTTCCTTATCTCTGCTTGATGCTTGGATGGAAGGATCATGGGGCATTCCTGTTTGTGACATAATATGGAGAAGCAGGGCTCACGCCATGTATGTGGTGTGGCTTTTTCTTTTTTTGGTCAAAATGCCATCCAACAGAGGTAGTTATGGATTTTGTGAATGTTATTTGTTAACTGCCTCAGAACATGCCTTACAGCATGTGGGTGTGGATAAGCAGCATGCTGCTAGTTACCACCTCTTGAGTTGATGACTGTGGGTGTCATATAGCAGCATGTGTTAGAATAAGCTTAATTGTGTGTGTGTGTGTGTGTGTGTGTGTGTGTGTGGATATGCTGTTTTTTAAAGCTTTGCATCAGAAGAGTTGTATGTGTACATATATTGTATGCACTTAGAATTATTGTATTTGTGAACAGCCGTTCATTATATACACATCACTGTTTCGGGTGATCCACCCTATGTTTTTGTTTCCACACACTTCTGTTAGATTCTTGCTCCTGTTTTCAGAATCTGGGAAATCTTGCTTTGAAATCATAGTATTTTAGTTTGGTTTGGGTTTATATTTAAATTCCTCTTTTCTGACAGTTGTCTCCCAAAGCAACTTACATCTATAAAGAGAGACAGGCCCCATTGACAGGACAGGACATTGAAAGGGAAAGACAGGGAGGGAGACCAGTTTCATGGAATTTATATACAGCTGGACTAGGCTGATCTTGTCCCTTGCTGGCAGTCCTACTTGGATGAAAGTGGTAGAACTGTCTTGTGGCCTGTAGTGCTCTGGAAAGAGATGGATTTCTTAAACAGTACTAGACCTGACCAGTGTTCCCTCTAAGCTGAGCTAGCTCACAGTTTTTTAGCCTCCGGCTCACACATTTTTGTCTTGGCTCAGGAAGGGATGGCTCCAAGAGCAACCCAATTTATGCAGCAGCCAAATTGCTCGCTCACAACTTTACGCTAGTAGCTCACAAAGTGGAATTTTTGCTCACAGGACTCCACAGCTTAGAGGGAGCATTGGACCTGACCATTCTCTTCCCTCAGCTACCTGCAGCCATTTTGGTATATATGGTGCTGGTGATCACAGAGGGTCTGAAATGCTTATGTGGCCTCTGTTTTCAGTTCTATTATCAGAGCTGCTTTGTTAGTCAGGTCATGACTATTACCATTGTTTGATCAAGGGGAGGGGGTGGGTGGGCCTCAGCCCCAGAAGAATTGGTGTTGGTTCATGCAAGGAGCTTATCACGGTAGAGAACTGAATTCATGTTTATGGAATTCAAGGTTAGTGCAATGGGCAAGGCAGGGCAGGTTCTAGTATGAACAGCTAGCTGGATGAAGTCATTGCAGAGTGATTTCACATGCAAGATATACTCCAGTGACTAACCTTCTTACCTCATGGTCCTCAGCTATAACTGGGCCTTAATACAGAGTTCCAGTAAAGGATGAAGTCCTTTGCCTTGTTAAGAAATCCAGAAGAGGCACTGTTCTTGGATTCATACTCAGAGCACATGTGCAGAATCACTTAATATAAGTTAGTCTTCCCTTCATTACTTGGCCATGAGCATGTACTTTCCCCACCCTTTTAATGCATTCTTAAGTGTGAAGGTGTATTCTACTCCACTTTAGTGAATGGGAGTATGAAATTAGGTGTGTATGTTTATCCCCTTAAGTTATGTCATGTATAATAGCGATACTGTGCTTGTGGTGTCACAGGTTCTAAAGCAAATTACAGTCTGCACAAGTGTTTTGATGAAAGGGCAGAAAAAGCACCTTCTTCACAATCCTAGTTGTGAGTGATTCTTGAATCCAAGTTAAGTGACCCTGAGCTTGTACTTCTAGAGCCACTATGAACTATTCCATTACTTCACACTATAGTCTCTGTCTTTACTTTGGGCCGTTGCTTACTATTTGTTGTTTGTTCTTGCTCTTTTCCAGTGGAGACCATTTTGGGCCTAACTGGTGCAACGATGGGAAGCCTCATCTGTTTTATCTGCCCAGCTCTTATTTACAAAAAACTCCAGAAGAATTCCCTTTGCTCACAGGTCAGTGCTGATTTAATTAAGCCCTGTCTCCAGCAATAGGGCCTGGGAACTTCATTATTTTCCCCATAGCCAAGAAACCCAGTCAGCCCTCCTGTTTTCACATGGAAAGGAGGCACTGCAGTCTGTTGCTCTGACCAGAATGTACAGCCTCAAGGATGTGTGTGCTTGTGTGTGTGTACATATAGGCGCATGTTTTAGCGTGCATAATCTTGGAACACCCACACTTTTATCTCTAGCAGCCATGGAAGTGCATTAAATAACTGCCTCCAGACACCCGGCCAGCATGTTCGAGCTTTCCTAGCACAGAAAATACAGGCAGCTGAAGAAGCTGCCTGTTTTGACCTGTCAGGTTTGGCTAAAACAAACATCCCTCCTTGACTCTGTGGGTCCTGCTGCTGACCCTTGGCTTTTTGGTTCTAACCAAAAATAACAACCATGAAAAAGAATACACACAAAAAAAGTGTTGCTACAGAAATAGATTTTTCTTTGCAAAAAGTGCGTTTGTTTAAAGCCCTGTTTTTTTCCATTCAAAGGCTGTTGCTCCGCTCCAATTCACCAAGACTGATTTCAGTCTTTTGATTTTATTTTTCCTCATGTGATTTTTTAAAAAAACATTGCTGAAATAAAGGGGGTGTTTCTTTGGTATTCTCTTTAGCATATATGCTAGCCATGTGGTTCTTGTTCATGTCAACATTGCTCAAAGAGGGAAAAGACTGTTGAGTGCTGCATCGGGGCACTTTTGAGGGCCTGCAAACATGTGAGGTTTTAATTGGCATGGAAATATTGTGGTTGCTTCAGTGTTACTGATGCAAAGTGGTTTCCTCTGAGTCATGATGTGTCATAGAATTCACAGGGTTGGAAGGAATCCGAAGTCATTGAGACTGACCACATGTCGTAAGGCAGAATCATTCATGCTTTCACATGCATCTGTATTATAAATCCAGATGGGCAGCCATGTTGGTCTGAAGCAGTAGAATAAAGTTTGAGTCCAGTGGCACCTTTAAGACCAACAAAGTTTTATTCAAGGTATGAACCTTCGTGTGTGTGCTCATACCTTGAATGAAAGTTTGTTGTTCTTAAAGGTGCCACTGGACTCAAACTTTGATGTATGTTATGAGTTATCTTAGAAGTGTTTTGGACATTATAACGCAGGATTCTCAAACTCCACACATTTCCTGTTCTAGTGCAATAGTATCATGACCAGAGAGCAACCTTTGTATACTTTGACCACCGCTACTTCTGGAGGTGTGCAAGTTGCTGTCCATTATGTACCTCCAGGGGGGATGATGCAAAGACTGTTTGGGTGACATG
Source organism: Gekko japonicus (assembly GCF_001447785.1). Lineage (NCBI taxonomy): Eukaryota > Metazoa > Chordata > Lepidosauria > Squamata > Gekkonidae > Gekko > Gekko japonicus. Next base: position 1,174,605 of record NW_015160208.1, read on the forward strand.
ATGTTGAAAAGGGACCAGGAAACAGGGAATCTGCAAAGGGATGCAACATTCAAAGCTGACTGGCATCTCTGTCTCTTTCTTACTCACATTCTTACTTTCACTCTCCACTTTCTAGTAAATTAATCTATGTTGTTCAGATATAGTATAGAGAAGGAATAAACGAAGTGGATCAGGCTAGATGTAGCCTGCAGGCAATGAACAGCGTAGCAATACAATCCATTAGGCCCAAATATTAGTTCTAACTCAGAACTCTGCGCTTTCTAGCAAGAAGACTGAATTGCAGACTGGGATTTCAGTGGGAAGAAGCACGTTTGTCAGGATGTTGTGGCTTTTTTTTAATGCAGGCTGAGCAAAATCCTTCTCTCCAGCAAAGAAAACTGCACTCTGGTTATGACGATCTGTTAGATTCGCTGCCCTGAGCAAGTGTCAGCTAGTTCCAGTCAAAAACTGGGGCTTACTGACTGCCAGACCCTGGCAGGCCAGAAGGGCAGATGGCAAAAGAAGATGCCCATTGGTTAAAGAGCCTGAGGCCAACTGGTTGTCTAGGTGGACCAGGATTCTTTGGCCAGGCAGCCATCCACAGCTTCATAAAGGGCATCCATCCTTCTCTAAGCAGGGGTGGGTGGGGGGATGGAAGACCACCAATCATTCATTTTTGTGGCAGTGTACTATATTTGAATATTCTGATTGTGGCTTTGGAGGTGCTGGTGGACAACCAGGATATACTGGAGAGGATTGGGAGTGGAGGAGGGCAATAGAAAAATGGTGACTAGAAGCTGGAAGACTTGTCCCAGAAAACACTTTGGTGCCTAGCGTTTCCACAGATACCATCCCCACATTTTCTCAACTTTTTTGACAAGACTGAGAGCTGCATAGTTTCTTTTAGGCCCTGCAGAGCTCTGCACTCTACTGCATCATATATACTACTGGCCTACCTTTTGCTTGGCTATCAGTGACAGACTTGACTTTATTTCACTTCTCTTATTTCTGTATAACTCCCTCCTTTTTCCCACAGTCCTTTTAATATGGGCTCTGGATGCTTTTTTCTACATGCTTGTGACTGAAGCTGTCATGGAGCTCTTTAGTCAAGATGCCTGTGTTTTTCAGGCTGGTTCTTCGAGGAGTGGGCTTTTGTTCCAACCAGGTGTAATCTCTGAGCTTGTTCCAAGAGCTCTCGGGCATAGCAGACTGGCATCCCATGCTAGTGGCAATGAAATCTCTGCAAGCCACCATCTCTATTTTAGGTACAGGGTCCTCATGCTGCTTGATTCTTTTCCTCCCTAGCCTTTTACAGCTCCAGTGGGCATGGCACTGAGCAGGTCAGAGGTGTCTGAGCAACATCTTAATTCCAGTTATGCAGTTATGTCCCCCGCCATGTGCCCCCCCCCAGTAGCTCACTGCTGCCTTTGCAGCCTCCGTGTGGGCCCTACGCAGCTTGCTATCAAGTTAGTTTACCTAGCCAACTTGTTTTTAAATCCATCCTAACGAGCTTCTTAATTTGCTCAGATGAATCACTCCTCAGTCAAGTAGTGCTTCTTTAACTTGCACCTGCTGTTACGAAGATTAGACTAGTTGCCAGTCATGGGGGCTGTACAGGAAACGGGATGCCCTGTTGAGCTGTGAGCCAGAGTACAGTAGAGGTGCTATAGTTCAAGGTGGAATCTGGAGGAAGTGAGTGGAAAACGTATTTCTCCCTTCTTCTGTCCCTATCAAACCCATTCCCAAGGGGGAGGTGGAAATGCATCCCCAGATGTTTTTGTTGGCTGGCAAAAGGGTGTCTAATTCTGCCAACTGGAGTTGTTAATTATTACAGACAGCTGGTCAGTCAACAGCTGGCAGTGAGCCAGAGCTCAAGAACGGCAGCTTGGATTAAGTAGCGAGGGTAGCCCAGTTAAAAAGCCTGGAATGTTGGAATGAGAGACTAGGGAAAGTATAGGAACACTTCAAGCCAGGCTTGTGTGGAAGCACAAATGAACTGGGGAACTGTCTCTTTTTGCTGTGGTTCCTGTTTCAGGCCCATATCCATTCTTGGCCTGTGGGGCAATGTGGGGACAGACTGAGGTTTGGAGAAGGTCCTGTGAAAGTCTGTAAACAAAAGGACTCAGTTTCTGATGGGAAAGTTTTAGCCTTGCTCTCGTAAAAGGCCTCCCCAAGCAAAGGAGAAGTCATGGTGCTGTCCTGTGTTTGATAGGCAAGAAAAGACTGTGTGCCAAGGCTGCGTTAATGATCCTTTGTACCTGGCTGGCAAACGAATAGGGTAGTACATGGAATTAGTGAAGAGTGGGGGGGGGGGGGAGAACAGCCTGTGTCCTTGACATTGCCTTGCCTCCACCCTGTTAGGTCTTACCACTCTGACCTCAGAACTGCAGGTTTCCCTTCTCTCTAGGTTCCCCAAACATTTTAAAAACAACACAGTTTTCCATCCAGTCTTTAAAGGTGCCCAAGGAATGCAGAGAGAAGCAACACTTGGCTGCTTCAGCCCCTGGGTGGTGGTGGAGAGGGGCAGGCAGGGAATGGGCAAGTGAGAAGGGCAGAGTGGTGGACTGGGGTGGGGCAGCCTCAGAAAGCCCCCCCCCCCAACTGCTGCTGAGACAGTAGCTAGGCCACCAGGCATAGAAATTGTCCTGAATCTAGCTCTCTTGGTTAGAAGCTTGAAATGTGTGACTTTTAACCTTTGTCTGCTGAAAGGCGTTGTCTCTTGGGACAAGAGCATGGAATACCAAAAGGTACTGATGCAAAGTTACTGCGGCAAGAAAACTGGATTGTGCCTTTTCCTTTTGGATGGTTCTTTTCTTCATTCTTCCCCACATGTCTGTGGTTTCCATTAACTATTAATTCACTTTAAACCCCACTTTTTAAAACACCCCTTCCCTTTATGATTTTGGAGCTGGATCAGAGTGTAATGTATGTGGAATCACCTTTGATTTTGCAGGGAAAAGAGGGGCCTGGAACCCTGGTTGGGTTAGGAGATCCTGGCAGGGAAAGGTTCAGCCCCCCCCCCTTCTGTAAAGCATCACCTCCCAAATGACTACTGGGCCAGTGTTACACCTGGTTCAGTGTAACCTAGTTTGGCCCTTAGACAGAGGTGTAAAATTTCTGGAAATTTTGAAGCCACAGGGGAAAAATCTGGGAGAACTTGAAATATATGCAATAGTTATTGTCCTGTCAAACTTAAACTAATATTACTGCTTTAACAACATAAAATGCATCATTTATAAGTTACTTAGCATATAAAATTGCAACACTTGACATATTTATGGAATTTAAAAGTTAGAAATGTCTTAGTTTTTTATAAGCAAAATTGCAAATATACCCAATACTTGAGAGAAGATTAAAAGCTGATACTGTCTTAACTCATGTACCTTAATTTTTGCTATCTGAGTTAGCGCAAACTCAGTTCTCAATGGACCTTCCAGAGTTTTCCTCTGAAGCTTTGGTGCAGTTTGTGCCCTACCGCCTACTGATCTTTTTTTCCCTTCTGCAAGAAAGGGCACTAAGCGACTTGCTACCCAATCTGTGGGTATATGTGTCACAGTGGCTTGAGGGAGAGGTGAAAAGGCCAACCACGACAGGTTAAAAGGACAACAGAAGGTATGCAACAGTTGAAAAGCAATGAAAGCCCTGCATGCTCCCTCATAAAGATTATGCAGAATGCATATTGAATTTAAGAGCTGTATGCCACCTTGTCTTCAAAAGCATTTCACTTATTCTAAAAGAGTAAATAGTTCATAGGAGGGGTTTTTCCCCAGTACTCCTCAAAAAAGGCCTTGGGGAAAAATGGATTTTACCCCATTTTTTCCATTTCCCCCCAGGCTTTCACATCTCTACCCTTAGACAATGTATAATAACTTAATCAACAGCAAAGAATAAGATCTGTCTTGGATGAGACCTAAGGGTCCATCTAGTACAGCATCCTCTTTCCAGCAGCAGCCAGCCTCTGCATAACCCACAGCAGGACATGAATGCAACAGCATGCTGTCATTGTGTGGCCCCAGCATTTTGTATCCAGAGCTATACTATCTCTGAACATGGAAGCTCTGTTAAAGTATCATAGCAGATGGACCTAACTATGGATTTGAGTTACTCTTTGAAAAAGCTGTCTAAACTACTGGCCATAATTGTATTTTATGATGGTGACTGTCAGGAAAACTAGAGTGTGTGAAATAGTGTTTCTTTTTGTCTGCTGTGAACCTAGTTCCTGTAACGGATGTCCTGAAATTCTAGTAGTATGAGAGAGAAATCTCCCTGTATCATTCATAGTTTTATAAGGCTCTGTCATACCCCTCCTATAGTCATTGTTTCCTATATGAACAAGTTTGACATGTTTTAGTTTTTCTTCATGAGGAAGGTGCTGTACCCCTTTGATCATTTTGGTTGCCCTTTCTGATACCTTTATATCCTTTTTGGTATGGATCCTTTTGAAGTATATACAAAGTTCCAAATGTGGATGCACCGTTAATTTATAGGGAGGCATTATGAAACAACGGTTTTCTATTCTCAATATCGGCTGCGTTCACACGGAGCATTAGCCACGCTACAGAGACGGAAGATAGGCGGATTTTCCGGGCGCGATCACAGTGCCACATCTGGGAAGCGTAGAGCTCCCGTGGCGAACCCGAGGCTTCCCGCCGAAGATGCGGGGTAAAAAACTAATACCTCCAAGGTACTAGTTTCTGGAAACCGCGGGGCAAGGCTGGACACCTGATCGCGTTTGCGGTGGTAGGTCGTAGCATCCGGCGCCCGCCCATGTCCTGTCGCTAAAAGTGGGTTTTTTCCCAAGTCTCCACGGGATGCGCACAAGCACCCAACGGCGCATGCGCACACTTCATTTACAAACAAATAACACAGCCCCCTCCTCTTTTCCGTAACCCCCACTCCTGGCTTGGCCTGCTCGAGAGGAACTCTCTGCACTGGGCGGCAGAGGGGGAGGTGCAGGGGGGGCGTGGCGGGAGGGCGGCCCGGCTGAAGCTCCTCCTGGAGGGGACCGGATGGAGGACACAGTTTGCATTCCTCTGCAGCCCTGGAAGGAGTTAAACCTGCGGAGCCTTTTGCTAGAGAGGCCACTTCTTTGCCGCACCGCAAGATTGTCCTGTGATCGGCACCTCCCCCCTAACCACGGGACCTCGACGGGACATCTGATCGCGCAGCCGCGCATTATTTTGCTCCAGGGCAAACAGCCCCCCCCCCCCGCATTTTCCTGCCCGTGTGACCGGGGCCATCATTTGCTTTTTTCGTGACCACTGCTTGCTCAGCTGACATCTTCAGTCTGCCATGAACCCAAGATCTCTTTTCAGGGTTGTCTTGGCTGATTCAGATATGTCAGGTTCCAGGGGAATGGCAGTCAGTTACAGCCAAAATAACAAAGAGCTTTGTGATACCTAAAAGACTAATGAATTTGTTGTTGCATAAGTTTCTTGCCCCCATATGCAACACTTTCCACTTACATTTACCATTTTGTTGACCATTCAGTTAGAGGTTTGTAGAAGTCCTTCGACTTACTCTGGTTTAGATTTCATTATGATGTTGGGCCCCTCAGCTCTGCCTTCCCTGTCCTTCATAACTGACCCTAAAGCTATAGTCTGGTCTAGAAAATTCACAACAGTATCCTTTTCCAGGAGAGCTACTTTGTGTAGAAGAGCTACTTTCCCTAGAATTCTCTCAGGTACCCGGGCTGCTCAAGACTTTTGGAACTTAATATAATACAAGGAAGAAAAGGGGTTACTGGCTTGGCTCTAACAGAAATTTCTGGAGATGGAAGGGATTTCCCTCTTCAGAAACATGACTTTCTCACCTCTCCTGTCCTGCTGCCGCCCCAGCCCCCCCCCCCCTGTCCACAGGAACCTTCTGTGGGATCTGTGCCTGTGTTTATCAATTACGTAAGATGCCCCCATACTGGGATGGATTGTGTCTCTAGAATGATACTGTACTTCCACACAGGATTACTCATAGAGACAGGAGGCCTCTGAAGCTAGGTGACTGATACTGAGAAGAATACCGAAGCAGCTGCTTGCTGCTTACCTTTAAAAAAATGGTCTTATGTGACTGTTACAGGAAAGCTGGTCTCTTTATTTTTTTTCCTTTTACCAGCTGCTGTCATGCTTTCAAGGACAAAGTCTGCACTCAGAGAGGGTTGCACACACTTGCTTTGTATGTGTCGAGTGTGTTTTCTGCGTGGTTTTTGGTTCTGGGACAGATGTGAGCTGGGAGTAAATAGGCTGACGATGCTGGGAATGTGGTCCTGCAAGAATAGCCATCAGAATGAGGGCAGGAGGGGACGAGGGCATCTCTTTCCAATCCTGAAGCCCTTTGGAGAGTCTCATAGGAGGTAGAGAGGCCCCATGCTCTTGATACCAAGCAAATATGTTTGAAAACTTCCAGGGGTCTATTTCATTTTGAACTAATCTGCGATCCCCAAGGTATTCTTGTGGAATGAACCTCCAGTGGAGTTTTTGGGACTTCTTGGATTCTTTGGGGTCTTCCCTATCTCTGATTCTGGAAGTCATTTCTTCTCTTTTTCGTACCCTACTGCTCCCTTTGGTGTCCAGTCCCTGTCACCCACTGCTGCCAAGCTATCTGCAAGGCTCCTGTGATTTCCTCCCATCCTTACACATGTCCTTTGATGCACTCTGTCTGGGAATGCTTCCGCTAGACATTGACCTCACATCACACACCTCAGCCTACCTAAGCGTCTACTGCAGTTCATTGCCATTCTGTGACAGTTTCCCCCCATGGGTGACACAGAAGCAGACAAAGTTCCTTTATTTTTATTTAATTTAAGTGCTCTCACCACCATCTTGTTAATTACTGTGCTGGCATTACGGGAAGCTCAAGAAAAAAGATTTTTTTCATTCCATCGAGGTCACTGCTGTTCGTTGTCTACAGATGCCATGTCATCTCCATTATATTTAATGGTTATCCACCTGCAAATGGGAAGAGGGGCTTTAAAAGATGTTAACCCTTTTGGAAAAGCTTTCCTTAGAATTTTTTTTTTGGGGGGGGGGCTGGGAATTAATAAATCAAGCTGTTCCCGAGGGGATAAGAAACATGAGATTCCAGGATACATTTTTAAAAAGATTGTCACAGCAAGAGCCAACATTTTCATGAAATCTGTATTGTAAGAGGATTCATATTGGTGATGAAGCCTCTGGCAATGATTGGCTCAGCTGCCTGGTTGTTATGGAGGGGCAGGCCTGGGCAGTCAGAAGGATCTCTGATTGCTGTTGGCTGCATTGTTCTGATTGCAAGTGACAGAACTGCTCCAGTCCTGCAGAGGTACATGCCAGAGAGGACATTCTAGGCAAGGCAGAGGCGGGCAAAGCACGGTCCTGTTAAAGAAAATGAGAAAGTGGTTCAGAGTCCACCGGAACAAGGAGCAAGCAAAGCAGAGCTCCCAAGTACTTACCGTGATTTGGCGGGGGATATGTAGTTCTTCATGGGACCATTCCCACGGGGAAAACACAGGTGCTGCACTATTCCGTCGCCCAGACGTGATGTAGGCACATAGCCGGGCGACGCTCTAGCAATGGGACTGGAAACTCGATGGTACCATCGAGTTTCCAGTCCCATTGCTAGAGCGTCGCCCGGCTATGTGCCTACATCACGTCTGGGCGACGGAATAGTGCAGCGCCTGTGTTACAAGCAAGAATCTTCCGGCAGGGAAGCATGTGTCCCCCGCCTGTTCATAGGTAGGTACTTGGCAACCCTAAAGCAAAGGGAAGGGATACTGGGAAGTGAGAGAAGACTCATCTCTGCAGGAGCTACTGAGGTGAGGGAGGCTGAAGTTCACATACTGGCTCAAAATAAGCAACCAGATCTTCAGTTGCTGACCAAAGGCCAGGAAAGAACTGGAGACATTACTATAAAGAAAAAATTCTGAAAAGTTGACTGATTGGGTGCTGCCTTTTCAGTTCGTAACTGTGTCAGGAGCCGAAGCCAGGCACTTGGGCTTTATTGGCTTGGGTGTGATGGCTTTGTGCTTAATGAGATTGATACACCAGAGAAGCCAAATAAAGTTAATTTTCCACAGAGAACAGGACAGGCACATGTAGGACAGAACTGCATGTGCCACCAGAGCTTTGCTTTCTCTTTTGCTTCAGCCCATGCTGAAGAAAGAAGGTGCTTTTTAAAGGAATAGTAGCTTTTCTCATCAGCAAGAACAAAAAGTGAAGCCCCAGCTGCGTTTACACAGTTCCCACCCACAGAAGAGTGAGTGTTCTTTGGATGCCAGCCATTGGTGCTTGCACCCTGCCTTTTTGTGTGTGGCCTACATTGTACTACTTCCAGGTGGGGGAAAACTGCCAGACTCCTGTATATGGGGAGAATTAACTTGATTTTTCTTCTCTAGTGTATCAGTCTCATTAAGTGTGAATCCAGCACACCCATACTACAAACCCCAAGTGCCCAGTTTCAATTCCAGCTGTAATTACCAGCAGAAAACTTCACAACCGAGCATCCAATTGTATTCCTACTTTTTCAGAGCATTTTCTTTATGTTTTTCTTTATTTGATTTTATTTATTACATTTTCATAACTGGAGGTAGTCTTGCCTCCTAGCCTTAAGCAGTGACAGAGCTGGGAGTTGGGGCTTTTCCATGTTCTCATTTTACTCAACGCTAAGTTCCTGTTTCGTGTGTGTGTGTGTGTGTGTGTGTGTGTGTGTTTCTGTTCTGCATGAGTTTTGCTCCCTCTAGTGGTCAATTCAATACCACACAGCTTTATTTCTAGCATAAAAACCTGCAGTTTAAATCTGCAGGGAGATAACGCTGGAAATAAAGCCTTGTGATATTGAATTGACCACTAGAGGGAGCAAAACCCACGATGACACCCCCACCCCCAGTAAAGAGCTTATCAGCAAGTAAAATGAGAATGCAGAAAAACGCTTGGTTGAAAGAGCAGTGAGAGGATCTGACTTCCTGTAACCTGACTCAAGGAATGTTTGTCAAGAACTTGAAAATAGATGGGTGGGTGTTCTCCTTTCCGTATCTGCCCTCCCTTTGTCAATGTCTGATCTATTACAAATTGTCCTTGTAAAAAAGCAAACAGAGACTTGTGCTGTTCCTTCTGGATCTTTCGTGGGGTAGCAAGCATAGCCTTTCTAGGCAAGCTGTTTTGCATGAACATCTAAGAAAGGATGGATTTATGCCAACAGCCATGCAGAGTTTTTTGTGTGGATCCCAGTGTCAGAGGTGAAGTACTACTAAGTGTAGTGCTACATTGATGTTGGTTGCAAGGCTTTGAAGCCGTGAGCTTGCCCACTTCATCTGATTCTGCGCAAGATGGTGGTCTCATAAATGCAAGCTAACTGTGATGTGGATCTTGCCTTCTGTAGCATTTTTTGACAGATCAACTACTGTTCCTTCTAAGCTGAGTTAGTGTGAGCTAGCTCAGTTTTTTCGCATCCGGCTCACATATTTTTGTCTTAGCTCAGGCAGGATGGCTCCAGAGCATACTAATTTATGCAGTAACCAAATCGTTCACTCACAACTTTAAATTCACAAAGTAGAATTTTTCTTCACAAGACTTTACAGTTTAGAGTGAGCCCTGAGAGCAACCATAAAAGATTCTAGTTTTCTGAAGTGGGAAATTTCATTCCATGCCACCGACAGGCCTCTGTCTACCTAGGCTGTAGTTCCTATCAAGAATAATTTTTAAAATGTGTGCACATGTATGTAGATGTACCTCTAAACATGTTTTGCTCCCTTTTTTTTTTTAAAGGCACATCTTTTTCAAATTTGTTTTGCTGCCTCAGGAATCCCTTTGTGGTTATTCTGTTCTCTTCCAATATGTTGTTTCTTTGGTGACCAATATAATCTGTTCTATTTTCATTCTTGCCCAACTGCAGAGGCTTTGGAATCCTGGGCTAGCAGGAAAGACTCAGGGCAGAAACTGTAAATCTGTAGGGTCTAGCACGATATAGCTCTTCCTGAAAATCCATACGTAGAGTCCTGTTCTTGGAGGTGGTTGTAAACCATTTCCTGCCTTTTTCCTCTGTGACCTGACCAAGGATTTGGGTTTTGTCTGTCAAGACTTCTAAGTTCGTTCAAAGAGCTACCAGCTCTTCCATCTTGGTGAACATTATATGTGTGTTTGGATCTTTTAATCTTCATGTGTGGCTCTTCAAAATGGCTGAAGTGCCTACTTTTCACTGTCTCCCACGCGTCCCCATCTTTGCACTAATTCTCCAGTTCTGTCTTGTTCCTTGATCCTTTCTTTTTGAAAGGCTCTTGATCCCTTCATCCTAACCGTTAGGGCTGTTTCTCAAAAGCAAAATCTTGCAGATTCCTGACTAAAACAAAACAGAAACACTGTGGAAAATAATTCACAAATTCCTTTCTAAAAGCATCTTCCGAGAAGATCCGGTTCTGGTGTGGCGCTGCGACGGGCGGTTTGTTCGGGAGCTCCCGAGCCACCTGATTCTTTGACGTTCTTTTTGAAGCCCCCCCCCCCCCGGGTCCCGGGGGGACGGGAGGGCTTCGCTGGGTCTCTCGGAGGGAGACCCAGTTGCAGGAGGCTTTTCCGGCCCCTGCACCCTTGGCAAGGACGGGGGTGAAGCCGGCTCGCCTCGAAGCAGGAGCGTCGGAGAAGCAGAGACATGGTCGCCATGTTTCTCAATAGCAGCAGCCAGCCGTTTTAATCCAAGTGTTGTTGTTATTTTTGAATGGGTTCGCACATCACAGTGAAGAGATGACCTGGTGAAATTTGATGAAGTTGGATTTTAAACCCCCTGCGGATACCCCCTGCTTGATGTGAAAAAACGGCCGTAAAGATTTGTTTGGGGACTGGATGAGACGAGATGAGATGATTCTGAAAGGAACTCTGTTTTTCTTTTGAGACCTATAAAAACCCTGGAAATGTATCTAAAGGTAATGAACTGAAAACTACGCCCACTGGAGTGTTGGAGTGGGGGAAAAAATGGAGGCGGCGGACGTTGGTGAAGAGATAGACGAAAATACTAAAGTGTGTGAACTTACGTGGGAGCAATTTCAAAAAATATTGAGAGAGGAAATCAGTCAAGCATTTAAGCTTGCATGTGGGAATTGCTTGAAAAACCCTCAAAGTATAACTTTGGAGAGGAAGGATAACGAAGAGCAAATACAAGAATTACAAAGAAGGGATGAAGTTCAGGAAGTGGACCATGAGGAAGGGCCACATGCTATTCAATTTGTACCTATTGGAGAGGAGACACAAGAGGCGGCTACTCCTACAGGCGTGATTCCCAAATGGAAAGTAGGCAAAAAACGTTTGTTAAAACCTTCTTGGGGGACAAAGAAAAATCCAGCAAGAGGGGGAAAAAAATTAAAGAATGGTGTAAAAAAACCTAAAGGTGCCAAACAACTAAACTCTAAAGCAAGGGAACATGGGAAAGGAAATTTGGAAAATGAATTGCAGGAGTACAAAAATTTGAGGCATCTGGCAGAAAATGGAAGAAATCAAGCTAAAAAGGAACTGAAATATAATATCACTGTAATGAATGTTGACTACCTGTTGTAATTTTAGAGATTGATATACATATTTTTTTTCTTTCTTTAGGAGAAGCTTGTAATATAAGGATAAAATGTGCAAAACCTGCTTTTGAGGCATTATTATAAGTCAATTGAAAATGAAGGATGTACACCAGAAGAATCATTATGACTTATAGTATTTAAGAGTGATTATTACTTTGTTATATAATTTAATGTGGTTAGGGAAGATATGTTTTAGAGTGATGGAAGTTAGGGGGTGATGGTAAAATTTATTGCCTGTTGTCTTATGGGTTAATTGAATAGGTAATTTATGGATGGCATTAGAAGTATTATTAGAAATGAAATTGTTTAAATTTAGTTGTTATTGTGTTATATAAACTAATTTTCTTTTTTTTCCCTTGGAAATCATGTTTGGGAGTAAAGGGGTAGTAACTACGAAGTAAACTATCAAATTAATTAGGTATGTGAATGAAATTAGTGGGGATGTTTTAGAGAGTAGCTTTATGTAAGTTGCTTGGTAAGAATATAATTTCGTGGGAATTTTTGGTGGTTTTATCATAAATTAATTGAAAATGAAATTTATTGTTGATAATAGAAGTCCTATCTCTCCCTTATAATAATTGAATAGTGGGGACCAAAGTTCTAAAATGCGCCCCGTTAGTGTATGGCTGATGAAACTGTCAGTTATTATAAGGGAGAGATGGGGACCAATGAGAACGGGAATCCGGGTCCCGCCCACACCACCACTGCCCTGAATAACTATCTTCAGTCCACGACGCCATTTCCAAGGAGGAGGACTACGAGGGCGCCGCCACTTCTGATTTGGTAGGCTGGCTCCGGTCTCCAGTCGCCCCCTCCCAACGCTCCCAGGCCGGTGGACGGAGGCTCCGGCCTCTGATCGCCCGCCTCGCCCCCCTCCCAAC
>NW_015160208.1:1187268-1214776 GCF_001447785.1 Gekko japonicus
CCGCCTCTCCCCCCCCTCGCCAGTCCCCGGCCGGCGAGAGAAGGCCGCGGCCTCCTCTCCCCCGCCTCTCCCCCCCAACACTCCTCTTTTACTTCCTTCCTATCTGTCTGGGTAGACCTGGCCTTTGGAGACCAGGTCTACCCACCCCAATCCACTATGTGGGTAGACCTGGCCTCCGGTGACCAGGTCTACCAACCCCCTTCCACTATCTTCGTAGGCCTGGCCTCTGGAGACCAGGTCTACCCAACCCCTTTCACCGTATTGGTAGACCTGGGCTCTGGAGACCAGGTCTACCCACCACAAACCACTATGTGGGTAGACCTGGCGTCTGGAGACCAGGTCTACCCAACCCCTTCCACTATACTGGTAGACCTGGCCTCTGGAGAACAGGACTACCCACCCCATTCCACTATCAGGACCGTTGTGCCACTGAATAGGCCAGGTCTACTACTGTGGTGGGATGCGGTGGGTAAACTTCCAGAGACCAGGTCTACCAATACAGTGGAATGGAGTGGGTAGGCCTGTTCTCCAGACACCAGGTCTACCAATACACTGGAATATGGTGGCTAGACCTGTTCTCTCCATGGCCCACCCACCAACCCTACCTTTCTAGGGCCCGTTGTATTCCTCCTCAACGGGCTTTACGGCTAGTGATGATATAAAGTGATTGAGGTTAGTATTTTTGGTTATTTCACTATATATGCAAGGGTATTGATGTTAGAAATTAGTGTGGTAGTTAACAGGAATTACTAAAGTAAAAGGTAGGGTAATTGGCAGGTGATTGTATGATTTGAGTATGCTATCTCAAAAGTAGAAAAAACCAAGTGATATAAATAGAAATATAGGGGTGATTTACTTAACAATCTATTTTGAGAAATGGAGTTATAGCAGAAATATCTCAGTTGAAAAGTATTATGATCAGAATAACTAGTGAGGTGAAGTAATGGAAATCTCTTTTAGGAATTTATAACTCATTTAGGTATAAGTAAAGTATATGATTAATGTGATGTGCGAAGAAAGCATTTGCAATGTGGATTTGTTTGTTGTCTTATATGTTTGTGTGTGACTAAGCATTAAAATCCAATAAATATATTATAAAAAATAAAAATAAAAGCATCTTCCATTTTCTCCTTGTAGATGGATCGTCTCTTCCCATAGTTTTTAAATTGCAGAATGTTCAGATTTGATGCTTTCCCTATTTTCCCCCAGTCAAATCTGTGAGAAGCTGCTGCTTGAAACTAATTCTGTGAAAGGTCTATAACTAATTGTTGGCTGCCTTCATGCTAGGTTGTCCTCTGCAAACAAATTTGCTGCTTGCCCTGTTCCCTTCTACCCCATTCATACCCCATTCATTCATAGTCTCAGAGGGTAGCAGTAAATGTGAATCAAGTAGCACCTTTGATACCAAGATTTTTTGGGTATAAGCGTTCAAGAGGGAAAGTGTTTTTCGTCAGATTGTCGCATATGTCACATGTGGTAGACTTGCTCATCTCAAGATCTGATGCATCCGTAGGCATAGGTATGTCTTGTTGGGATGTGGACAAGCAATGAAAGATGCAGCTGTTCCACCTCTGATGAGCATTTGAACCCTTCCGTGGTGGTGGAGGGCAGCTGCAGAGTGGAGTTCCATCTGCAAAATATCTTTCCGATACCTCTTTCCTGGGCGAGTGGCAAGATAGTCACTGCCGCTTTTCAGGCATTGGTGCCTATTCCCTCATATCTCCTACAGGTAACTTTCTCCCCCCCCCCCCGACATTACGTCTAAGTCTGTTCTGATACACAGTGATTCCACTTGATCTACTATGCCTTTGAAGAGGGAAAGGACAAAACAGAGGCTTTATTTATGCCTTAATGACCCCTTTTCTGCCTCCCTGCTGACTTCTGTGCCACCTTTTGGCCAGCCATCCTGGCGTGGTTTGCACCATGGTTCTCCCAGCACCTGTATTAGTGACATCGTTGACATGCAGACCTGGTTCTGTGTAAAGCCCTTGCAGTGACAATTACAGTGATTAACTAAGTAAAAATAATACATCAGAGTTTAATTAAATCTCCTTCACTGTCAGCCAACAATCCATTTGCTCGTCTCTCTGCCAGTACCTTTTTTTCATTTGGAGCTTGGCAGCTCTGGCTGCTTGAGCGAGGCAAATGTGCCTGATGCCCACATTGTTTATCTGTTATTACTGTGTATCTGCTCAGCTGATCGCACACACACCCATACCACATAAATTACTGATACTTCCACAGGTATCTTAAATCAAAATGCTATATGTGTGTCTTCAGAGCAAGCAATGAAGCTTATGCTATAATGACCAGTAACTCTATATTTCTGCAATGTTTATAAGCCAGAAAACCTCCCAAATTCTGTAACCAAATTCTGCAATCCGTCGTGCAAAGTAACTTTGTTGTTTACATTTTTGTAATCTTTCCAATTCTTCTCGCAGAATTATAGGGCAGGGATTATTGTGGTAAGTGTGGAAGAGATGAATAGTAGGGCATTGGAGAACCAATATATTGGGCCAGGATGCATGTAGTGGGAGTGCAGGGCAGTGCCTGGAGAAGTCCTGCTTCTGATAGTTGTGATACCTCTAGCCTGTAGCTGTGTTTATGAGTCACTAGCACACATTGTTCCCTTGTTTTTACGCTTCCCCACCACCTGAGGACACTGGGAAGCTTTTTGTGGTTCCAGGTGCGATCCAAGATTGCATCTGACGTAGCATTCTGTGTAAGATACCTAGATGGGATGCAGTCAGGTGCATGTACATTTAAGCTTCCAGAACATAGCTGACGGCATCGTGTATTCCTGTAGCCATGTACTTCCACACCACTCTTGTTCAGCAACTGCTACACGCCCTCAGGTGCTGGGAGGGCTACACACGCTTCTCCCCCCACACACACACCAAATGTCTGTGAACATTTTTGTTGTCTAGTTGACTGTAGCAGAAGCTATATCAAATTACAGTGTTTATCTAGAATTCCTATATGGGAAGAGGCTTTTACTATACAGAGGCCCAGCTAAACCCTGATGGAAAGTTTCTACAGATCTGTATGCAGTTGTTTGTTGTTCCAGTGGATAAAACTGCTGAGACAGCAGCTCCCAGGTTTCCAGAACCTTTATATCTGATTTAGTAACCTTAGTAAGCAAAGTATCCATATTTCTCCATTATAGAAGGGGGGAGAAACAAATTGTTACAAAGAAAGTAGTTGCCCAATGTTGACTCTCACTTGTAAACTGGATATTGGTTTATTTGGTTTTTTAAACATTTGATACACTGGAGATTTATATGTTATGGTACAATCCAGAGTCAAGTATGTGGGATTCCTTTTGAATCAAGGCAGCTGGAGTTTATTTTTACTGTGCCTTGGCCCCATTGACACACGTAAGCTCACTTATTTTTCACTTTAGGGAACACAAAGCAAAGCATGATTTAAATGAGGTGTAATCATAAGACCATAAGGGAAGCCCATGTTGGATCAGGCCAATGGCCCATCCAGTCCAACACTCTGTGTCTCACAGTGGCCAAAAATACCAGGTGCCACCAGGAGGTCCACCAGTAGTGCAATGCACTCGGGCTTTTGTAGTCATGATGAGGAAGCCTCTGCCCATGGATGGTCGAGCTTCCCAACTTCACAGAAGGTCTACACAGTGGGAAGAAGGGTCTCTGGCTGCTGTTGGCTGTGTGTTTAGGTGACAAAGGGACAGGGAAGGCAGATGGTCTTTGGAGAAAAAAGGGGTGGAAGGCCCCTGGAAAAGGAAGAGACGGGGGGCCTGAGAAGATAATAGGCAACTACACAACAAAAGCCAGGCTGGGATAAGAACTGGTCCAAAAGAATGAGAAGTTAAGGGTAGAAGTTAGAGGAGGGGGAGGGAAAACTGGGAGAGGGAACATGTACGTGGCCAGGAGCTGCACAGATGAAGACTATTGGTTTAAAATATCTAGCTAAGCTTTGGCTGCAGGCCTCTAGTTTTTTGGGGGGGAGTTTTGTTACATATCTTTCTCTTTCCATTCTTCCTTTTTTTTTTGTACTTTGCATTAAGGGATCTAATAAATTCTTTGTACCAGATCATATTATGGATCGGTTTGGGCGTTCTGGTCATTAGTACCTACACTACCTTATCAGCAGTGGAAGATACCCCTGCAAAAATAGAAGCTGTGGAACCAGGCAAGCTGCCAGAAGGGATAAAGAACATACTGGATCCAGACTCTGTCAGAATCTCAGGTATGTATTCGGATCCTGGCCTCGCCTGACTCCAAAAGGACCGAATCAAATGTCTTCAGGTATTTTTGTACCATGTCAGACAAATCCACGCCAAACCACAAACCAAACCAAAAAGAGAGGGCATGTTTCCACAAAGATTGAAGGCTGTCCTTTCATGTTTTTCCTTGGGGATTGTCTTTGAAATGTACAAGATGGGGCACCAGCATGTTTTTTGGTCCTTTTGTGGGGGAGATTTGCTAGGTAGAGTGGCCCAGCTTATACTGCCCTCTGGTGAACATGTTAGGAACTGCACAGTCCCCTTTCAGCAAAGCCTCTCTGTATGAACACTCCTCTTGAGATGGCACTGTCCAGGCCACCTGTATGAAAGACACCAGCACCCAAACACTCTGCTGTTTCCTGCCTCTCATCAATACCAGTTCCAAAAACCAATAATTAATAATAATAAACAAAGAATTCATTTATAGACAAAAAAATAAACCATTTATATGCCCTGATTATGAATTGGTGTTGTATGAATAATTTTGCTTAGGATTTGGAGATTGTATAAATGGTTTAATTTTTTGTCTATAAATGAATTATTTGTTTATTATTATTAATTATTGGTTTTTGGAATTGGTATTGATGCCACGCACAGTTAATTTCTGTGTGTTCACCTATATACTGTGTGTTTCACTATTATATTGGGTTTCCAGCCTCTCTACTGATGTATTTTCCAAGGTTTCAGTGGTGACCCACTCGTCATGTTCGAAGAAGTATGTAGATTTATGGGAGCCTGCTCCCCCCCCCCTCTTTTCTCTGTATCTGGGATATAAATTTGGGGTTAGTTTCAACCCTGACAAAAGCCTGTGATGACGCCTCGGCTCTGTTGCCTGGTTTGCATTATTGTTTGTTTGTTTGTTTGCTAAGGCAGTGGATGGCATGGTGACCTAGCCTGCCTTGCTGCAGCTGCAGCCCCACCTCCCAGGCCCCTGCAGGCAGGTGTCTTCTGACCCTCTGCTGGCCCTTTGCTCAGGCCAGGTCCCATTCCCATGTGCTTATCTCCCCCGCCCCTTTCCCACCTATTATGTGTGAGAGTGCCTTCAAGTATCCTTGCGGAGGCTAAGGATGGAAGCAGGTAAAGGCAGGCCCGTATTCCCTCGGAGGTGTCCGTTGTGGCCCTGCTGTGGTTTGGAGCATTTCTGAGTGGCTAGAGCCCTGGCCAGTAAGATTCACTCTTGGGTTTCACTCACCAATGCAGCCGCTGGCCTTTCACACACCTCTTGCTATCCGTGGCTTCTGAACACCTTTCCTGTCCCCAGAACATGCAGTGTCCAGGGTGAAGGGGTGCAGTTGGAATGGCTGTGTAAGGCCTTCTGTGATGGCCTTTTTGAGGTAAGAGCGCAGCCCTGGAGAAGGGAATACCTGGTCAGAATTTAATTGGGGAGGGTCCATGGTTCAGTGGTGGGGAGTTGTGTGTAGGAGAGCCCAGGTTCAATCTCTGGCACCGGTTAAAAGATTTTTGTTAACAGTTGTTGGCAAAAGGCCTTTCCCTGCCAAAGACCACGGAGAGCTACTGTCCATCAGAGGAGAAAACACTGCAATGGATAGGTCAGTGGTCCGACTAGGGGAAAGGCAGCTTCATAGGTTTAATTAATCCCGTTGAATCGGAGAATCTTATATCGTTTCAGAGCATTTGTGGCTCTCAAGAGGCTCTCTCTGGTTTATGTGCCTAAATTACTTTTTAAAAATTGCAACAGATTTCTTGGGGTCTGCTCCACTCTCCTTTTCTCTGTATTTTGCTTTCCGAGGGGGGAAAAAACTGGGAAGCATCCTCACTGCAGCACAGTGAATCTGGGACTCAGTCTTGCACATGCCTGGCTTTTGCCAAGTGTTGGCTGGCATTGACACTTGGTGTCTCTTGTAAGGTGCTAAGGATCCCAGTTTACGCATGTTTAAAAAGTTGCTTGCCTTCATAGTAGCAGCAATACGTTTAGAAAATATACCAAGAAATTCCCCCCCCCCCTTTTCTCATTTTTTAAAACACAATTTTTAGGATTTTTGTCAGTTTTAGCTAAAAATTCAAAGGGCTGGATCAAGTATGTCAGGTTTTAAGATACCCAGTTCAGCATAAGGATATGGTGGTATAGGGATAGCATGTGCACCGACTGTACCTAGATATCTTCCAGACTCATAAAACTGGTGTGCAGATTGTTAGTTATATGCAGTTGAAATATAAAAATTAGCTATAGCCTTCCAGTTCTTGGTATATTTATGATGTAGCCCTGAGAGCTGAAAAGGTGTCCATTCTTGGATTATTGCAAAATAGCTGCCTTGGAGGGAGACAAATCACGCCCTTTGTTTGTGGAGAACAGCCATGTAATCCCTTTCCCCCGTGTGCATCGACATGCATATGAGCACCAAAATCTGCCAGCTTTCCTTCTAATTTTTATCTACATTGCAGACTGCTGTGATAGCTCTCCCAGTTCTCAGGCCCTGCAACACTTTCATCCCTTAATTTGAGTTTCTCCCCTGCTGTTTATGCCGTGAGTGAATGTCGTTCATAGACACGTGGATATGGCAGAAGAATGGGGTTAATACTCTCTCCAAAGTAGGTGTCCCATTTACTGAGTGTGATGTGTAAGCCCTTCCCAAAGTTGGGATCCCAAAATCTTATTCTGCAAAACAGAATAAGTTTGTTCTGTGTGAAATTTCCCCACCCTTTCCTAATTTAGCAGTGAGTATTGAATCTTTTCCCAGAAGGCCCAGGTTGGAAATCTGGCATGCCTGTGGTGAGACGGGGTTCTGTAACTGAGCTACAGCCACCAAGAACGTCCCATGCCCTTGTTGACTGTCCCTGGTGCAGGAACAGTGTTGCTCAGAGGGCACCCTTAGTCGATCTCGGCAGTCATAAGTCTTCAGGCTCTGTGGATTAGAACTAACACCCTGCAATGCATCTGGAACAGAATAGGGAGCCAGTGCAGACAGCAGAACCTCCATGTAATGTGCTGTTGCAGCCTGCCTGTTAAGAGGCAAGGTAAAAGTAAAGGTTCCCTTGCTCGACAGCCAGTCGAATCCGACTCTAGGGTTGCGGTGCTCATCTCCGTTTCAAAGCCGAAGAGCCAGTGCTGTCCGAAGACGTTTCCGTGGTCATGTGGCTGGCATGACTAAACACCAAGGCGGACGGAACGCTGTTACCTTCCCACCGAAGTGGTGCCTATTTATCTACTTGCAATTTCTTGCTTTCGAACTGCTAGGTTGGCAGGAGCTGGAACTAGAAACGGGAGCTCCCTCCGTCATGCGGCACACTCGGGTCTCGAACTGCTGACCTACCGACCTTCCACAGCCTGCAGTTCAGCGTCTTATCCACTTGAGCCACCGCAGCTCCTGTTACAAGATTTTGCTGATGCAGAATTGCAGTGTTAAGAGGTAAGTCACTGCAATTCTGCATCAGCAAAATCTTGTAAATAGATTGAAGAAGAAGAGATTGGATTTATACCCCACCCTTCACTACCCAAAGGAGTCTCAGAGCAGTTTACAATCTCCTTTCCCTTCCCCTCCCCACAACAGACACCCTGTGAGGTAGGTGGGGCGGAGAGAGCTCTGACGGAAACTGCTTGTACGATAACAGCTCTGAAAGAACTTGTGACTGACCCAAGGTCACACCAGCAGCTGCATGTGGAGGCGTGGGAAATCAAACCTGGTTCTCCCAGATTAGAGTCCGCATCCCTAACCTCTACACCAAACTGCAAGGGCAGACACACGTACACCATATTGCAGTAGTCTAATCCTGAGGAGACAGAAGCAGGGATGACAGTCACCGGCTCCTAATTTAATAGAAAGGACCTCAGTCTTCTCAAGAAGTACCATGAGCGGAGTGTCCCCCTGGGTTCACTGGGGCCTCACTTATCAAAACTCTCTCATTCGCATATGGTAGGAAACAGAATGAAGAATTGCCTATGAAGGAAGTACAACAGTAAAGCAAAATCACAAGGCATGATGGGAGTGACATGGAACCACAGTTGGTCACAGACCACTTGTTTCCAGTGCTTCCGTTCTCCGTACCTCGTGAGACTGACTGCCAAGGAATCCTGCAGTCTGGAATGACACCCTTCGCCCTCTTACAGCTGATTCTTCAGGAGGGGCTGGCTTTCACCCAGCAGCTGCATCCTGTCATTCAAAGCATGTATGGACTGCAGGGTTGCCGGGCTCTCACCAGCGCACCCTCCTTCAGCCCCCACATCTGTTTCTTATTTCTTGCACGAGCCTCTTGCGGAAACACATGGCTTTTCTTGTCAGGCAGTGTGCAGTTTGTTTTTTAGTGTTTTCCTGATTGTGAGCCCCCCCTCCCCCTCCTGGCCACCTCCACCCCCCTTTAATTAAAGGATTGGCTTGTTGAGGCAATCCCTGCAACGACACTGTGCCTTTCCCCATTCTGGTTTGCTGTATGCCTCTTGCCTGTCAGCATACACTAGGAGGGTCTTTTTTTATTGGCTTCTTTGATGTTGCAGAGCCCAGAACTGTACAGACTTTCATTAAAAACCCTGCCCCATGGGTCCAGGGATTATGAATATTAGAACGCTGCCCTTTTATGTGAACACGTATTGACCAGCGAACTTTGAATAGTGTTTTCACTAACGACACCCAAGTGCCCATTACGCCCCCATCTGTATTGCTGAGGGTTTACTGTCAGCTGCTCTTTGGGAAAGGTATAAAACCCCTTTCAGAAAGGCTCTGCCATTACACACAGTGCATACGGATGTTAAAAGGTTGCTAAGCTGCCTTTGAAAGCACACGAAGGCAATTATCCATTTTTTTTTTTTTAAAAAAAATCTAATTAGGCAATTTCTTTCTGCTTTTGAAAGATATCTTCCCATCCCCCAGAAGGTCTCCCTGGGCGGATTAAGATTTTGTAATATTTTTTCAGCTCCTTACTTGAACATCATTGCTTGGGGGGTTTCCCCCCTTCTTCCTCTACTCCCACCCCTCTGCGCCTGTATCAAAGACCTGATTCACGTTATTTCTGTCCCAAGCAGTTCCAGAGTCATTTAAGCAAGCCAAGCCCTGGATGCAGCGCCGCTGTGCCGTTTTGGATCCCTCCACTCAGATTCGCTGTTTGTACGTGTGATGAGACCTGGCTGTCACTTGGTGTCTTGCGCAGGCTGCTGGCCTCTCTCACTCATGGCCATCATCTTCAGTTATCAGTCAGAGCCTGCAGTCCTGGCATCTGTGTTGCTTGCTGGCCAAAGGGGGTTTAGAGGGAGGAATACGGGGGGATGCAGCATGTGCTTCTGAGGTCACATCACATTTTGGATACACCTGCCTTCTCCCCCCCCCCGCCCCCCGCCCCTGCTGCTGAGTTATTCTTTAGAAGAGAATCCAAGGCTGTGTCTGGAACGTGGATGATGTGCTGTTCCTCCCTTAGCTTCTCATAGCTGCAGGAACAGCTTGGCTCACTGGAGCACTCCCTAGCGCTTTGGGAGAGCAGTCTTTTAATAGCTCCTGCGACACAGAAAAAGGAGCTATTGTCCTGCTGTCCTTTTTTTGGAGGGGGGGGGGTTCGGTTTTACAGCCTGTGTATCAGGAGAAAGCAGTGAACTACTTTCCCTGGTGCCATTCAGTAACCTTGTGAAAAGCTATTGTGGTTACAGTCTACAGATCTTGGGAAGGTCCTTCTCCTTATTCTGACTGGTCAAGCACAGGCAGATCCATCTGCAATCCCCCTTTTTGTGAGATCTGTGTAATGCGGTTTGAGTTTGGGTTGTTGGCCCACACACCATCAAGGATCTGGGCCAGCCAAGCAGCATTACATGATGACCTTCCTGAGCCTACTAGGGGTCAGAATCTGGAAAAGTGCTCCACTGTGGATGTTCCCCCCCCCCTCACTCCTGGCTCTAGGTTGCATGTCAGATGACTGCCACCTAGGCTTGGGGTTGGTGCTGGGAAAGCCCTTGCATAAGCAGCATCAAACTGCTGGATCCTGTCAGACATACCCAACACTTCCTATCTTATGAACCAGAAGTAGCAGTTGATGTACTCTGTAGTATCTCTACATAATTTCTTTTTTACTGAATGCATCCAATTCCCACCTACTTTCAGGTGATTGCCTTTGGTAGACATTGGATGTTCCACATTCTTTTTCTGGCATTCCTTGCCCCCCCCCCCAGTGTGTGTGCCAATATCTTTATCACCTTGTCTTGGCTGCGTCTCAGTAGTTAACAGCTCATGTTGACATTGTTCCAGGTTGCACCATCCAGAACTGTTGGAACTGCTGAAATTTTAATTTTTATAGGTTGGAGGGTTTTTTGCTAACTATTGGCAGTCTCATGTTTGTGCTCACACATGCAAAGACTTGGCTGTGGGGTGTTTTGTTTAAAGCTGCTTGTCCTAATTTGAGTAGGTCTTTCTCTCCTTCCAGTGTCTAAGAAGCACTGAAGATAACAATGAAATGCAGCCACCAATGGCATAAGCACTGGGCAGGATCAGTGCCTTGTGTTTACACTGGTAAAAGCTCTTGAGGGGAAGATGTTTCTTCCCCTCCTCCCTGCCAAAATTGTTTGGGTTTTTAAAAATTTTTGTCTGTTATGTAGGGGCTGGCTTGCTTGCTTGAGTACTTCAAGTTTATTTTTCAAAAAGTCTCCTCTGTGCCATACATCCCTGGGGGCATTAGGGGCCCCTTTGATCTCTTAATCCCTCTGCCAGGACCCCATCTGAATGGTCTGCTACTAGTTTCAGTGTACCTTTAGTATAGGTTAATATTCCCATCTTCTGTGAGCACATTGAGCTGGTGGGTGGAACTTTAACAGCACAGAAGCATGTGGATAGATGATCTCCTTTCCCCCAAATCTGTGCTGAGTGAAATATGTATAAAATTTAATCCTTGGGAAAAATGTGAATAGCAGCGACAGTGGTCATTGAGAGGTGACACTATCAAAATCTGGGAGATATTTTTTACAGCAGACATGCCTGCACTGATGTCTCTTTTAGGAACGTATCAGGTCTTTATGGAACTACTCTTAGTCTAGCGATAGCAGTGGAGGTAGATATTCAAAACAGAACCCATTTGCAGCTGTAATCTCCCTCTAGTGGAAAGAAATGCTGTATCTTACCTACACTTTTAAACTGCTGCCCTTTCCCCCAAGGAGCTCAGGGTGGTGTTTGTAGTTCTCCCCTCTTCCATTTTATCCTCCTCACCACAATTGTGCGAGGTAGGGCTGGGCTCAGAGAGTGCTGGTCACCCAGTGAGCTTCTCTGTTGAGTGGGGATATGAACTCGACTCTTCTCCATTCTGTTTTGACACTCTGACCACTGTACTATGCTCAGTTGTGTCCAGTTGGCAATCGAAAGTGTGACTCTAGGCTGACCAAGGCAGCAGAGTTCTGCCAAACCTCGTTTTGAGACACACACTTCAATCTCTGACACATGTCCTGATGTTTTAGATCCTTTGGGATTCACATTATAAGGCTGGGTAAATGTATGTTTCCTCACACACACACACCCATTTACCAAGTTTCTCCTGACCCTAAAATACTTTGCACTGCAAATGATGATCTGCTTATCATCCTGGCCACGGCCATTGCCTTAATTCTCCCCCCACACACACACACATGTGTTCTGTTGCTTCCCGGTTTTATGAAGAATGATCAGTTTTGAGCTGGAGGGAGGTTTTAATTATTTATTTAAAAATTTCCACTACACAAGAGTTTTCCCAGCTAACATCTCGCTGATGCTCTTCAAGTTGTGCACCAGGCAAGAGCTCACACACCACAACAAGCAAAGTTTTGACCTTATTAAGCCAAAGAAATAACAACAGGAAACAGAAAGGAAAGGGAAAAGAAGCCTTTCCAGGAACAAACAGAACCAAAAACCTTTTTTTGCTCTCTGACCTCTAGCCAGCAGCATAACAGGGTCTGCTTTTGTCACCTGGGGAGATGTTGACCTGGTGGGGCTGCTTGCATACATTCTGCAGTCGTACAGGCCCCAAAGAGGGACATTTTATCACGTGTCTCCCTCCGAATTAGAACTGGCTGTAATGCGGCAGGTGTGGTGGGCAAAAGTTAGTGCAAAGCCGTGTTTTTCTGGGCGCATGGCTGCTCTCCTAGTCAGATTCTTGGAGAGGGGGTAGGAAAAGCTTTTAGGGTTGCTAATGATGAGATTTTATTACAGCCCAGAGAGACTGATAGTGTACCATTAAAAACAAAAGTGGATGCTTCAGAAACCTGTGAGAAATGTCCCTTCCTCACCCATGTCCTAATGCAGGCAGGGGAGTCCGATTAGCTTGGGTTGGCTCTGTGCACACCATTGTTCAGTCATCAGGGCTTGGGCTTCCTCCCAATGTTGGGACCCCCCCCCCTTTGCCTGCCCAACTCTTTAGCTCCAAGATATTTTTTTTCTTGTTGTTTTTGTAAGCCAAGAAGCTTTTACTGCCTCTTCGCCTTTTCCTGTTAAGCCCAGCACCCCTCATAAAACATTAAGAGGCACAGCATTACTGTAACATTATCCAAAGGGACCACAAGGGTGACTCTACAGTTTCAGCGATTATTACACATCCTGGGCAAAATGGTTCTCTGCAAACCACATACAGCCCCTTATAGATTTCCAAGCAGCATGAGAGGCCATTAATTCACGCCCTGATGATGAACTTAATTTTGCTTCCTGCTGAGAAAATGACGGCTTAGAGGCAACTCTGTCTTATTACAGAGTGGAGATTTTTATCTCTTTCTCCCCTTTTGTTTTGCACTGTGTGTGTGTAATATAAATTTGCAGCTTGCTGGCCAACCTTGAGTCAGCCCTTACTGTGGAGGACCCTCTTCTAGGAATTTGACTGTCTCCCAAAGACCTTGGGTCTTTCCCTTCCTCTGGAATGTTGGACAGCCAACAGGTTTATTTTGTATCAGTTCCTTGGCTAAACTGCAGCCGGACCGTGAAAAATAGAAAAGATACTGCACATTTTGTGTTTCTTTTCCCTTTCTATTCTCTTCTGATAAGTTGGGAGTCTCTGTGGTGTTAATTTATTAATGCCACAGTTGTGTTTATCAGCCTGGAATGTAACGAGCAAGCTTATATCTAAACCTCTGGCTTTGCAGCTGCAATGTAAGCGTCTCCAAAGTTGGACCTAATCAGGATTTGGGGGAGGAGGGAGGAGCGGAGAACATCTTTGCAGTCAGCACGGGTGCCAACATTCCAGGCAGGTTAGTTAACTTGATATTTGCTCCAATCTGCTCTTGTTTGTAAATGTTACGATGGTGGAAGAAAACTTGGAAAGTTGTTGGCAGTACCTGTTTCATATGTGATGTTTTTCTAAGATGGGTGAAGGTGGTGGTGGGGGGGGACAGACACTGCTGCATTTGCAAATGATGTGCTGCGTAGAAGTTGGCACAGCCATAGTAGCAGTTTACAGCAGCTTCCAAACGTGTACATGTAATTAAAGGATGACAGGGTGTTTTCATACATGGTGGCATCTGTAATAAGAAAAGTGTCCTGTGCAAAGTGGTCCTCATCCCTTGAGACTTACTGAGCCATGGCTTCCTGAGATAAGAGAGCCAGGCTCCTGTTCTCTGCATGACCTCTGCTTCCGCCCTATGACTTCCCGTGCCTGTCCTCTTGCCAGTCACTTCTGTTGCAGTCCAGACATTGTTGTACTTTCACCAGCTTTATGTTGAGTAGGCAGGGGAGGAAAGCTGACAAACTGCTTGACCAGAAGAAAGTATGGAAATGCAGCCATTTGAGCTCTATTTGCATAACGTATTCTGACTGCTGAAGTTGGGCTTTCAGGTTGAAGAAAGCAGAGTGCTTTAGAAGAGCCTTAGAGGTCCTCTTTCTGCAGTTCCATGGGGAATGTGAGCTGAGTTTCTGCTTAACACAACAGAGCATGCAAGAGGTATGACCTGCAGCATCTGACACCTTGTGGTGGGGGAGGCTGATGTTATTACTTCACCCCTTGACCTACAGTATGTTAACAGAGGCCTTGACTTGGAGCCAGGGTTTAAATCTCTAGGATCTCCTGCAGCAGAAGGGCACTGTGCTCTAGGGCAAAGATTCACCCATGTTCTGGGCAAGTTGCCATGCCAGGCTCCAGTCCTGGAGCATTTCTTCTGTTTCACAACTCCCCTGAGTCGTGTGCAGCTGAAATTGCAGCGTTCTTCCACTGTGCAGTTACAAAGCCCTCTAGAAGGATCAATGGCAAATCGTGCTGGTCTCACATAAGAGCAAAAAGAGGTTGGGAAAACATCTACAGAGGCGGGATATTGCACAAAATATTTTGGGCTTGCTCCTGTAGTGTGCGAGTCTTGTGCGTATGGGGACGCCTGTTGCCTCTTTTATAGCTCTTCATGGCTGCCGTGAAAGCTGCTGCGTATCAAGGGTGGCCGAACTGCCTGTTTTTTCTGCTCTAAGCAGTGAAGTCGGGATCTCTTGAGTAACTCATGCTGGGCTCCGAAAAGTCAGTCATCTTCAGATTCTGCCTGTGTCACCTGACCCACAAGCTCTTTCCAGGCTGGTTTTGCTGATTTAGCCTTGCCAAGGGGCCAGTAGTGTTGCAGACAATACCCCGGCGATCCTGAAGCCACACCATTCTGGACAATTTCTAGCTATCTTGTATATTTTTGGTTCCTCTCATCCATTTTGTTAGCATCTGGAACTCTGTAAGGGTAAAGATACGATTCCAGACTGCAGAGCAGAGAGAGCAGCCACAGCAGTCTGTTCCTCCGAGCAAGCAGCCTTTCCACTGTGTGCCTTGCCAGATACTTTCCCCCTTATTGTGCCATGGCTTTGACCACTGATTCCTGTTGCCTAAGGCCTAGTTCTCTATGAGGTGGCACAACTGTATCTGAGCTGTGAGGGCTGAAGTAGAAAGGCCTCCTATGAAAACGTCTTGTCTAATTATCATGAGACCTGGCAAAATTTAAAGGGGGGGGGGGTTATGGGGAGTGCTCAATTATGTGAATCCCCCAGACACAAGTAGCTACCTCAGTGAGACAGCAAGAAATCAGATATAGCCTCTCTCCCTATTTTCTTTTAAACTTAAAGCAGTCATGGGGGAGGGAATCACGTTGGGAGGGAGTGTTGAGGGAGGGATGCTTAACTTTTTTCCTCGTGCCATTTTCTTCATTTAGATCTCTGTAGTCTGTGCCTCGTGGTGCCTGTATGCTTTCCCCTGTGGTACATATAGCAGCTGCAATGGAGGGGGCAATTTAGACCATGAAAAGCCCTGTTGTTGTTTTTAAAAAAGTTCCCTCCCAGTGCCACAGCCCTGGTTTCTCCCCATACCAATGATTGCTTTTCACTTCCCCCCCAAAAAAGTTCACTGGAGTTCAATCACAGGCCTCTCCCTCTGTCAGTTGACTCTTACAAGCGGGTCAACCAGGATCTCTGCAAATAGACAGGATATGAGTACTTTTTATAATTCCTTGCCCCCTCTCATGGCTAGCAGAATCAGAATAAATTATGCAAAAAGAGCTCCTATATGATTTGTTTACTGGGTTGTGCACCCATGCTAGGACCAAGTGCAGGCTGGCACATTTGCTGTGGCACCTCTAGAACAGAACCTATGGACAGGGACTGTCTGGTTGGACCTCACTGTGCTAGAATTAAAAAGTTTTTCCAATTAGACTTCAGAGTCATTGCCACAACCTTTCGAGCTCCAAATACTTTGGACCAGGATAGCCAAAGGAATGGTGTGTTCCCAAATGAAAATGCTCATCTTTTGGTAATAAATTCAGAAGCACATTACCAGGTGTTTCCGCCCCGTTTCTGAAGTTAAACTGGTGTTGACTTGGGTGAGGACCTTTTCTATGGAAATTCCCATCCCACAGATGTCTGAATCGTGCCTTATCTGTTAGCTTTCAGGCACCAAGTTAAGACATTTTTATTCTTCCAGGCATTTGATGGTTGAGTTGTTTTCATATTGCTTACTGTCTTTGTGTTGCTCTGCCAGTTTTTGATAATTTTTGTTTAACTTCTGTTTTAAAGCTTTTGGGTTTTTTACTGTTTATCTTATTTTGCTAGCTGCCTTGAAGCTTTTTAAAGTTGAAAGGTGGGTTAGACATTGTTAATATCATTAAAAGTTTGCTTCATGTGGTTTATGCCTGTTGTAGAATCCAGCTTTCTTGGCATAGAACTCACGCCACAGCAATCAGTGCACGTGTAGTCAAGTATCTTCGTATATGCATGCATCCACAAACACATCTCTGTCCATTTCCTTAGGGATGAGGGAGAAGGAACCAGATTCCCTCTTACAAACAAAGCCCCGTTTTTCTATATCTCTTCCCCATCTATTTGCATTATTTTATCCCACTCTGCCTTCACACCGCTCACAACAGCATGCGCTATCCTCCCCCTCCCCCGTTTTATCCAGACCACAAAGTAGGTTGGACTGAGAGAGAGTGACTGATGCAAGTCACCCATTGAGGTGCGTAAGCTGAGAGGGGATTTGAACTTTGGCTTACCTTTCCCTAGTCCTGACACTAACCATTATTCCAAAACCAAGCAAAGGTTAGTGAAAAGGAGGGCCAATATTAAAACCTTTCCATAAAAGATAAAAAGAGGTACATGTATTTATTAATAATAATAACAAATTTTAAAACATATATAGAGGCCTTCTTTGAAAAGCACTGCTTTTTACTTATGAATGCTGTGGCAACACAATCAAAGAAGGAAATTTTTGGACCACAAGTTTATAATCACTGGGCTAGTGAATGCACTTTAAAGGTCTTA
Source organism: Gekko japonicus (assembly GCF_001447785.1). Taxonomy (NCBI): domain Eukaryota; kingdom Metazoa; phylum Chordata; class Lepidosauria; order Squamata; family Gekkonidae; genus Gekko; species Gekko japonicus. Next base: position 1,204,177 of record NW_015160208.1, read on the forward strand.
TGTGCATATTTACCTTGTGCCTGGTGATTTTACTTTTGAACAATTTACTTTATGGTCCTCATTGAATCTATACTTTGTATATATTTCTGATTGTGTTTATGTGAAAATAATTATTAACCATCTTGCCACATATGTATGACCTCTGAGGAAGGCCTATTTGGCCGAAACGCGTAAGGTCAACTTTGTAAGCCCTTGATATTGTTATATTTTATATACACTGGTTGTAAATGGGCCTCTATATATGTTTTAAAATTTGTTATTATTATTAATAAATACATGTACCGCTTTTTAATCTTTTATGGAAAGGTTTTAATATTGGTTTTCACTAACCTTTGCTTGGTTTTGGAGTTCATTGTTAGGTTCAGTGTTTTCCCCCCCTTGGTTTCTACTAACCATTACTCCACATTGCTTGACTTCCTCTTGTACCTGGGCCAGCTTTTCCATCACCCCAGAGGCTCGTGGCACCCTCGCGGGTGTTTCCTGCCTCCTCCCTTCCTCTCCAAGTGCCTTCTGCCTCCTGGAGAGCACCTCCCCCTGTGAGGGAGGGCAGCCGTAGGCAGAGTTGATTCTCAGGAGGAGGAGAGTGAGAATGGGACAAGGTGGAGGGAGGTGTTCATGAAAGTGTGAAAATGACTATTTCAGACTTAACTGTGCAGGAAGTACTTGGTGTGATTTCAGCTTCCCGAAGTGAGGGAACAGTTTGAGCTGCTCTGTTTCTCTTGCAAAGAAACTTCCGTCAGGCTCCTCCATAATAGAGGACCCTAGTAATGTAGGAAACAAGATCTCATCTGTTTGCTCTTTCCCGACATCTCCGTTGTAAAAATATCCGCTGCTTTCATGGGACAACACTGGAGGGTGTAGTGAGGCAGTGGTTCGGCAAGAGCCGCTGCCAGTAAGGTGGCTGTGCCCCACATGCTTCCCTGCCTCTAGAGAGCAGGCAGGGACACTCTCCCACTTGCTTGAAAGTAGGATGTCATTCATTGGAAAAGCCTGAAGCTCTGTCCTCCTTTGTTCAACCATCTAGTCTGTTCTTTGCCCAGGTCTCTTCAAGAGATGTTGTTGCTTCTGTAGAAGGAGATGGAAATGAGGAGGCTCTTATCTGCTGCTTCTCTGCCATGGCCTTCCGGACTCTTTTGGTCCTTTCCCTCCTCGTTGCCTTTTCTAGATTCTCTCACCTGCAGCCTCTGCCCTTTCCTTGCAGCCGACCCCCTAATATGTTCACTCTTGCTTGTTATCCCTACCAGGGAAATGAATGCCTTTGGCCTTGCATGTGTGATAGTCCCACCCTTGCTATGGAATGCAAATAAGCAAGAGCAATGCTGCCATCTAGTGGCCACATGTCCCCAAACTGCGGTATTAGTTTTGAAGGGTGCATCGAAGAGGGAAATCTGTGATCGGATTTCCCTGATGTTTATTCTTTTTTCAAATGAAATGCGGCTGCAGGGAGAAGAGGTGCTGGGGAAGGGGCTGCTTAACCCTTTCCTTGGACCTTGTTCGTCTCTCCTTCAGGATGCAGTTTGCCCCATAGCAGCTTAGGGAAGTGTGATTTACATTGGGCAACAGTATTGTTGTGGGTAAAGGATTTCAACCCTAGCACCACAATGCAAATCAAATTGATAGCTGAATTTCGTTTTTTTTAAAGAGAGGGTGGGAGAGCCAGGTGTAGTTCTCCTATATAATATGTAGATGGTGTCCATGCTTTTCAGACCAGAACCTAGCAGTGGAAAAAGTGGGTGATAACCGTGACAAGCCCAGAGCAGAGAATGAGAAAGAAGAAATGGAACAGCCGCAGATCAGGGTTCCCATTGATGTCCCCAAGAGAGATGAGAAGGAAAAACTGAAGGAGGAAGTGCAGCTGGACCGGCCTGATCAAGGTAGTATTGCGTTACGATTGGGAGTTCTGAAGGTGGAGAACACACTGGTGGCCTCCGCAAGGAGATTAAGCCAATTCTACATGTCTTCCTGTTTCTAGTTCTTGTTTACTTTAGTCTACAGCCAGATAAAAGATTGCAAGTCCCATTGGTCTCCTTTCTTCCCCTGTAGGCATTGCTCTCCCTGTAGGAGAAGCCCACCGCCATGAGCCACCAGTGCCACATGATAAGGTGGTGGTGGATGAGGGTCAGGACCATGAGGAGCCTGAAGAAGAGAAACATCCACCAGCCCACAAGGATGTCGTGGTAGAGGGGAAACCTGTGCTGGAGAAGGAGCAGGCACAGCCTAAGCCAGTTCCTGAACAAGCAAAGGAAGACAGTGCCCAGGAAAAGTTAAAGGAACATCCTGTGAAAGACCCCAAGCCCGTGCCAGAGGTGGCTGCACATGAGGATGAGCGGCCCCCTTACAAAGACTTGGAACTGGACAGTCACAATAGGAGGAGAGACAAGGCTGTGGATGTGAAGGACAGTGCCAAGGAAGGAGTGAAATCTGTTGAGAAGGAGAATGAACCTGGTACGTTTTTCAACTGTCCTTCTGCTCCTGGAGAAATTTGTTTATTCCTTGGGCTGCCGAGATTTTGTGATTCCATGCTAAAATACAAAGAGTTGCAGTATTTGGCTTAGGTCATGGAATTCTTGCCATACCACTGGCTACAGGTGCACTTTCATTCTTGAGCCAGGCCCATCCTGAGCTTCTGAAGGCACAGCCAGGTTCCTGCAGCCAGGAGAGTCTTAAAAGTCATTCCCCAATGAGCAGCCAGCTCCTTCTCGCTGCCTGGCCTGTGACCTTTCAACTCCAGTGCCTCTCGTGTACCGGATTCTTGCCCTGCTTCTTACTATCCCATTCCTTTGCTTAAGAAAAAATAAAATCAAGCCTTCTCTTACAGTGCAACGTCACAGTTTCTACATCCCAAGTGAAGTAAACAGACATTGCTTCTGTAACAATGCCATTTATAAAATATGTATTTTTATGCAAGGGGGTTTAGAATCTTTCAGTAAACAATTCTTGGGGGGGGGGGCTCTTGTTTTCGTTTGCAGCCCAAGTTTCCTTATAACTAGCAGTGTGTGATTGCTGGGGTTGCCAACCTCCAGGTGGGGCCTGGAGATATCCTGGAATTAGAATTCATTTCCAGGTGACAGGATCAGTTCCCCTGGAGAAAATGGCTGCTTTGGAGGTTGAGCTCTATGGCGTTCCAACCCAATGAGGCCCTCCCCCTCCCCAAACCCTGCCCTTCTCAGGTTGCAGCCCCAAATGTCCAAGTATTTCCTGGAGTTGGCAACTCTAGTAGTTGCACAGCTTCTTGTGGAAAAGCAAGACAGTGAATCTCCTAGCAGGGTCAGATCCTGTGATATCTGTTGCACAGTTGTTTGCTTGCATCTGGTGCTGTGTCTTGAGTTTGAAAGTGCTCGACAGATGTCACATTGTTAAGTGCCCCCTGCAGAAGTTCTGTAGGGGCTGGACTTGTATTTTATTCAGTTTGAGCAGCAAGCCCTAGTTTGTTCCCAGCAGGCTCTAATGGTGTTAAATATGTTTATGCCTACTCCTGCAGACGTCAGATTGGACAGGAACTGCATACGGAGCTGAGGGCAAGGCAGGGGGAAGCCGAGAACACCTCTCACTTTTCTTGCTTCATCCAGTGACAGCTGTCTATCCCTCATTTGCAGGTGAAAAGGAAGAGCCACTGCCACCAGAGCAGCCAGAACCTGCCCAACCTGAGCAGAGGGAAATCCGTAATATAGAGGAGGATGCAGACAACAAGCTAGAGGGTAAGTTCTGTCCTTGGAAGCAGGTGCAAGCACCACAGTTTCCCACTTGCTTCCCTGTTTGCGCATATGCCCACCTCAAACTGCAGAGTTCTGTGTTAGAAGGAACAACTGAATCAAGACTCCTGTGCTGCAAGCAGAGAGGTCATCTTGCCCTGATGTTTCGGAGACTGTAATCGGAGGCTGTGGCCAGCTGGGCACCACAGTCCCATCACACCTCTAAACCTCTAGCCCCACAGTCCCATCACACCTCTAGCCAGTTTGGTGTAGTGGTTAGGTGTGCGGACTCTAATCTGAGAGAACCGGGTTGATTCCCTACTCCTCCACTTACACCTGCTGGATGACCTTGGGCAAGCCATAGTTCTGGCACAGCTGTTCTTGAAAAAGAGCCGTTTCTGTCAGAGCTCTCTCAGCCCCACCCACCTCACAGGGTGTGTGTTGTGGGGAGAGGGAGGGAAAGGAGTTTGTAAGCCGCTCTGAGACTCCTCTGGGTAATGAAGGGTGGGGTATAAATCCAATCTTTTTACTTCTTCTTCTAAACCAGTTGTGAGAGCAATAGCACTTCCAGGGGAAGGTGCCAGGCTCCATAAGGGCCTCTTGCTTGTAATGGAGAGGAGACCAGACTTCTTCCCAGCTTGCACTGAAAGGTGTGTCCTCCGTAGGCCAAAACAGGCAGTACCTCTTGTGGTTGCCTGGAAAGGGCTGCTCTTCTTCCTTGACTATAATGTTTCTTTGTCCTGAGTTCTGGCTCGTGTTTTTTCACTCTCTGCCTCCATCCCCCTTCCCCTCCACTTTTACCTACAGTTCGTTAAAGGCCACCAAGGCAAAGATGGCTGTTGAGCCGCACGGGCTCTTTCTTGCTCCACCAAAATGCACTGCCTCAGGCTCTGTCAGTCCCAAGGTCCCTGCTTGATGACATCATAGAGGCCTGATGCTAGAGAGACAGGCTTCCTAGAAACCAGTTTCTTTTCCACCAACTGTCTTGCATTGAAGTCTCTAACCTGAAAGAGGTTCTCTGCAGAGGACCTCCTTATGCCTTCTGGGAAGGATTTTTCCATTTCAGCAGTCCAAACCCTGCCTGCACTTGGAGCTAATTCCAAAACCAACTGGGTAATCTTTGGTCAGACCTGTGTGTGCAGCTCACAGCTTTAGTGGTGATTACCTTTACATTTAATCCCTCAAAAGCAAGTAATGCTATGAGTCTCTGTAGGTTGAACAGTACTCTCTTTTGCTCTTGAAACAGAGTTTTTGGAAATTATGAGGACTTTCAACAAAGCAAGATCCATGATAGTCTATGGGGCGCTCATGTTCTAGAATAAGAGAGGTTCCTTTCCCTAGAATGGCCAGGAGTTTTCATCGTTGCAGGAGCCCTGAGGGTTAATGGCAGTATTATGTGCTGAGTGTGTTGGGAAAGAAAGCTAATGTTGGATCAGGCCAATGGCCCATCCAGTCCAACACTCTGTCACACAGTGGCCAAAAATACCAGGTGCCATCAGGAGGTCCACCAGTGGGGCCAGGACACTAGAAGTCCTCTCACTGTTGCCCCCCTCCCCAAGCACCAAGAATACAGTGCATCACTTGCCCCAACCTGAGAGTTCCTACCTATACCTTGTGGCTAATAGCCACTGATGGACCTCTGCTCCATATGCTTATCTAATTCCCTCTTGAAGCCATCCATGCTTGAAGCCGCCGCCACCTCCTGTGGCAGTGAATTCCATGTGTAAATCACTCTTTGGGTGAAGAAGTACTTCCTTTTATCTGTTCTAAGCCGACTGCTCAGCAATTTCACTGAGTGCCCACGAGTTCTTGTATTGTGAGAAAGGGAGAAAAGTACTTCTTTCTCTACCTGCTCTATCCCATGCATAAACTTATAAACCTCGATCATGTCACCCCTCAGCCGTCATTTCTCCAAGCTAAAGCGCCCCAAGCGCTTTAAACTTTCTTCATAGGGAAAGTGTTCCAACCCTTTTATCATTCGAGTTGCCCTTTTCTGCACTTTTTCCAACGCTATAATATCTTTTTTGAGGTGTGTTGACCAGAACTGTACACAGTACTCCAAATGAGGTTGCACAATCAATTTATGCAGGGGCATTATGATACTGGCTTATTTGTTTTCAATTCCTTTCCTAATAATCCCCAGCATAGCGTTGGGCTTTTTTATTGCAGTCACACACTGTCTCGACATTTTCACTGAGTTATGTACTACGACTCCAAGATCTCTCTCTTGGTTAGTCTCTGCCAGTTCGGACCCCATCACTGTGTATTTATATTTTGGATTTTTGGTTCCAATTTGCATCACTTTGCACTTGGCCACATTGAACCCCATTTGCCACGTTGATGCCCACTCGCCCATCCTCAACAGATCCCTTTGGAGTGCCTCACAATCCTCCCTGGTTGTCACCACCCTGAACAACTTTGTGTCATCTGCAAATTTAGCCACTTCACTGTTTACTCCCAACTCCAGATCATTAATGAACAAGTTAAAAAGCATTGGACTGAGTACTGATCCCTGCGGTACCCCACTGCTTAGCACCCTCCACTGAGAAAATTTCCCATTTATACTCACTCTCTGTTTTCTATTAATTAGCCAGTTTTTGATCCACAAAAGGACTTGTCCTTTTATCCCATGACTATTGAACTTATTTAAAGGTAAATAAAACATATCTTTAAACACTTGCAAAGTGCCCCGTTGAGAAGCTGCATGTACACACCCATGATAAGAGAGTGTAGGCTTGGCTTCCAAACGAAGTTGAGCTCCTGTATCTCGCATATGAAAATTAAAGCCATACCACATGGCATTAGTGAACAAATCCATGCATTTTAGGGCAACACATGCCTGTTGCGAAACACACACTCATCAAATGCACACATTTCAAATGTTATATAGAAACATGTCTTTTCCTTACCCCCCCAGACGAATTTCTTTACCTGATTATATCAGCCTCATAGGCCAAGATAAGTTTAATTTGAGACAGGGCCCAGGAGAGTTTAGTATTAGAGTCTGCTTTCAGTGCTATGGTTCTATTCTAGAAATATGAAATAACTTCTGACCAGGTGTAGAGCACCTTTCCCCAATGAGTAGTCGCAGTCATACTCCATGGGATACTTTATGGGATCTTCTAGGTTTGAGAGTGATTGGGTAGCAGTCACTCTAGCATCCGGAGAGGGTTGAGATCACACAGTTTTAATTCTAGAAATCTACTGATAAACCTTCCCTGAAACAGTCTCACAAGAGGGGGGAGGGGGGCAATACAGAGCAGGCAGCAAAGCCAGCGCCTTCCTTGCCTTTCACAGAGCACCCACAACCTGTCTTGTTGCCCGCAAGGGTGGATGGGTTTGTACCATGCCTTGTTCCCACAGCTGGTCTCATGCCCATTTTTCTAAAAAAAAAAATTAGACAACCTAGTATGACAGGAGCCACCTCCCTCAACAAATTTGAACCATCCATGCATGGTGAAAGCCAGTTCTCCAAGACACTCGTTTGAATAACAGGTTAATGAGCAGGAACATGGGAGCACTACCTGTTAGAAAACTGATCTCTCAGTTCTTTTAGCCAAGTAGAAATGGGAGTATTGCTGCAGGGGAACAAGATATGCAAACTAAACCTGGATCAGACGTGGCCTAATACACAGTTCAGTCTCAGGCTGCTGGGAGGAGGTGCTTGTAGAATGAGCCGTGTGATTACTCAGATGGCCTCTTAACTCTTTGGACTGCAGCTGGACAACAAATCCTTCCCATTGGTCACTGCCAGTGAGGAGTGGATGTTGGCTGTCATCTTGCAGCCAAGGTGCAGCTACTGTGTATGCCTTAGCAGAGAGGATGGAAAGTAGGAGGAGCCTAAGAAGCAGATGGTAGGCAGTCCAGATTCTAGCTGCAAAGCTGGGGGTAGACAACAGCAGACCCACTAAATAGAACTTGTCCAAAGAGAGGAAGCAGGCTGTCATGTGACTCATTCTGCAGCCTCCCCCCCCCCTTTGCCAGGTTAAGTTTGAGCTGAAGATGCATTTGGAGATCAAAAACACAGTGCTGCAGATCTTCGACGTGGTCTCTGTGCTTCACACCCATGGGATCTAGTGCGCACGCACTGGATTGATCGGCATTGTAGCAAGCTCTTTAACGGATTTTCGTGCCCAGTCCCTCAGGCATGCACAGGAACCCCACCGCGCATGCCCAGAGAGGTGGGCGCGGACATCCCGCCAGTTCCTTTCTTACCGCCGCATTGGAAAGACCTCTTTCTTTGTCAGTCTGATCAGTTCGCGTGTTTTGGCTTTTTGCCTCACGGCTCTTTGGATTTTTTCCCCTCAGTTCATTCTTTTTCTTCGTTGTTCTTTCAAAAACTTTTTAAAAAACTTTATTTTCTGCTGAGGGGGAGGTTGCCGCTTTACCTCAGTCGGGCCTTCGGGCTACCCCCCCCCCTCTTTCTTCTTCACTTTGGTTTTTATGGAGAAGTGGGACTTTTTTAATAGGTGCAAGGGTTGCGGTAGTAAACTTGCTCCTCCTGACCGTCGTACCCTTTGCATACTTTGTCTTGGAGAGTCTCATTGACCCGAATCTTGTCGCCACTGTGCTCGGTTTTCAAACCAGACCCGGAAAAACAGAGCTGCGTGCCATAAAGTGGCCCTGCTTGAGTCGGCCCTACATCCTTCCTCAGCGATGGATGCTGAGAAACCATCTACCTCAACAGCTCCAGCATCAAGGCCTGCCTCAGATATCGGCCAACCGACGCCGAAGCTTCCGGCATCGAAGACGCAATCCTCCGCTTCCACACCGGTGAAAAAGAAGTTCAGGCCAAGTAAGGAGCAAACGTCCACAAAGAAGGGCTCTTCCAAACCCCTTAAGTCAGCAAAGAAGGGGAAAGTAGTGATGGCTGCACTGGGTGATGCCCCTAAAGTGCCTCCCGCTCCAACAACAGTATCGATACCGGAGGCCCAACCCCCTCCACCGATACCGACCATCCATGTCTTGGACTCCCCTGTCAACCAAATGGAGCGTCCTTACTCCGACATCGAAACGGTAGAGCTCATAAGTCATCAAATGGATGCAGAGCCTTCTCTGTCTCCTTCCCCGTCGTCGATGGTATCGGAAGCTCCCGACATCGATCCACGTTGGCACAGATATGCTTCATGCGACACGCAGCGTCACCCTCCATGTCTGCACACTCAATCTGTCGATATCGACAACCAAGATTATACAGGCTCCTCTCAAAGACAGGCTGCCTCCAAGACGTCCACGGTCAAGAAGTCGATCCCCGCGAGTCTTCGTACCCCCGCCACCACCTCTGTCTTGGGATCAACGACAGATGAGGTATCTGTATGGGGCTTATCCACCATCCTTGCCATGGTTGACTCCGGCGGGCTATTCCTACTGGGATCGATATTCATCCCACTCTGCTCATAGATCGAGATCGCCCTACAGGTCGAGACCTTCAGCATCTCTCTCTCGTTCTCCTGCAGACGATCCTTCCCAGCATAACTTGGATCACAGTTGTCCTCCCAACCCTCAGGTAGTCCAAACCCCACTCGTTTCCACCCCTGTCGTTCCACCGAGACCTTTAACTGGTCAACAGGACACTCCTGTCCAAATGCCACACCAGGAGTCCTCCGATTCAATGGAAGACAATTCCGATACTGAAGCATCCAAGGCTCATACCTCCCCTGATCATAAGTCTCCTAATCAAGCTGTCGCTGATGATTTGCCCATCTCCCCATCCGACAATCTCACGTCATACACAGATCTTGTTAATAGAATGGCCCATTCCCTAGGCCTCTCTGTCTTTCAGCAACACCCGCAGGTGACGGATGCAATTTTTTGACATTGTCCAGCTCGATACATCTTCCACTCTGGCATTACCCATGTCCACTGTCCTTTTGCAAGCTACAAAGGCACCATGGGAGAAACCTTAGTCAGGGAGCATTACGTGTCAAAACCACTAACTATCTGGCCTGCATGAGCAGGTATCAATATACTCTCTGGGAAAGGTTCTCTGAACTATTGACCCACCTCCCAGAAGACAAGCTTCAGGCAGCTAGAGTCATTCAAAAGGAGGGCATGGTGTTGGCAAAGCAGCAGATCAACACTTCAAAGCATGCCCTAGATGCATCTTCCAGTACGATGGCCTCTGCTATAGCACTGCGGAGGCATTCCTGGCTCCGTAATACGACTCTCCCTTTGGATACCAGGTCTTATGTTGAAGATCTTCCGTTTGATGGCCTTGGCCTCTTCAACACCACTACTGATTCCACAATCCAAGAATTAGACAAGAGCATAATGGATTCTCGAGCTCTAGGAGTGTCACCCTCTGCGAGACAACAATACCGTCCCCGTACCTGGTCATGGTCTTGGCAGAGGCGTGCGCCAAATTGTCAGTCTCCAGACAGACAATGGAGACCTCGTACGTCTTCGGGAGGTAAAAAACCTCCCTACCAAAAACCGAGGTTTGGATCTGGGCAACAATCTTCTCGTACCAAACAGGTCAAACCCTCCAAGCAGAGCTTTTAACTTCCCTGTCACCGAGTCAATTCAAACCCGTCTATCACCCTTCCTTCATACTTGGTGTCACATCACCTCGGACGAATGGGTGCTCTCCATCTTGACCCGAGGCTACTGTATCCAATTCCACCAGAATCCCATTACTCCTGTCGTCGTCTCCACACCCCCTTCCCCACCTCTCCTGGAAGAGGTGTCCGTCCTTCTGCAGAAGGGAGCCATCGAGCAGGTACCACCACACCTCCATGGGACGGGATTTTATTCCTGATACTTCACAGTCCCGAAGAGAGATGGAGGTGTTCGACCCATTTTAGATCTAAGGGCACTGAACTGTTTTGTAACCTACCATCGCTTCCGCATGGTGTCCTTACAGCAGATTATGCCACTCCTACCGAAACACATCTGGATGGCCACCCTTG
>NW_015160208.1:1214822-1232156 GCF_001447785.1 Gekko japonicus
GCATTGCTTTGCGAGGAGCAAGTGTGGCCCCCGGGGGAGGCTGAGCACCTTCCTGAAAATTTCGGCGGGGGCTGACACCCCACCGCCCCCACAAAGATTACGCCTATGCTCCGGGGTATCTCCATCTACCCCTATATCGACGATTGGCTTTTGGTAGTGCCTTACCAGAACGCCCTGGTCTCAAACATCACCGAGACACTGGCACTATTAAAAAATCTGGGCCTACAAGTCAATCGAGAAAAGTCTCAATTGAGTCCAGTCCAAAGAATAAAGTACATCGGTGCTATACTAGACTCCACGACATGCATGGCTTACCTGCCTCAAGACAGAGCGGCAGACATAATTTTCTTAGCCACCATCGTCCGTACCCACCCTTCTGTCACTGCCTTCCAAATCCAAAGGCTACTTGGCCTTATCGCTGCAAGTACGTCGGTTCTTGTCTTTGCCAAACTGAAAATGTGTCGTTTACAACTGTGGTTCATCCGGAATTACAACCCAGCGAACAACGCTCACACTGTCGTCCTATCCCCCCCTCCCAACATACGAGACTCGTTACTTTGGTGGACTGTCCCTTCCAATATCTTCCAGGGAGCACCCTTCCACCCTCTGTCACCCCAAATCACCCTGACCATGGATGCTTCCCTGTCGGGATAGGGTGCACACATGATGGGTCTGTGCGTCAGGGAAAATGGAACACCCATGAGCAAGATCGACACATAAACTTCCTGGAACTGCTCGCAATTCAGTTCGCAGTCACGAGTTTCATACCAATAAAAGAGACACTTGGATCATGCAGCTAAAAAAGGGAACTAAAAGGAGGGAGAGAAGGGTCCATGGGTCGGCCAGCGACACACATGGAGTGGCTCCAAATAGATTTGGAATGGAACCAAGGGATGGGTAGGGGGGAGAAGAGCAGAGAGAGAGAGCCCAGAGAGGGCTGTCCTTATATATCTAAATGTGATCTAAGGCTAGCACTCATGTGGTCACCTTGTCCCCAGGAAGTACAAAAAAAACCCCTTAAACTCTGGATGGGGCATAAAGGGATTAATAGCTGGGCAACAGTAGGGAGTGACACCTCTGGGGACAGGGGGGTGAGACAAAGGAGAGAAGTAGAGGAACCAATCACGTTGCAGGGCTGGTGCTTCAGATTAACGAGCAGATGTTATCTTGATGGGTGGCAGGAAGGCTTGATTGCTGGCTATTGTCTGTAGCTGGGCACATCCTTTTGTTTTAGGCTGTCTCAGGTGGAAGTTAACACACAAGATTGGGGGGGATGCCTGCATGATAAAGGGAGTTTCTTATGGCTTCCGTGCAGGAACATCTTGTCCTTTTTGCAGAGCATGGCTTTCTTCTGTGATCTGCTGCTGTTTCTGCAAGCATAGAGGTCAGGGCTGCTGGTCTGCATTCTGCTGCTGGCATGGCTGTGGAGGGGCAGGAGGCTTCTGTAGTCCCTGGTCAACATCGGGCTTGGCATGCTTCTTAGGCACAAGGCTCCCCTTGGCCACAGTGCATATTCCATGTTCCAGTATAAGGGCACTTCTCTTGGGAACACAGCTTTGTACATTGCCCTGACACACATTTTGCACATTTCAGCAAGATAAGTTATATTTAAGAGTCTTTCGTAATGCCATCTGAAGTGGCTGCATGGCAATAGATTACAGAACTTGCAAATGCCACAGGCAGCCCTAGCATTATGGGCAGGGCAGAATCCCTCTCCACCAAGTAGGAGGGAGAAATACAATTAAAGACAAAAACAGGTTGCTTACCTGTAACTGATGATCTCCGAGTGGTCATCTGTGCATCCACACCCATGGGATCTAGTGCGCACGCGCTGGATCCATCGGCATTGTAGCAAGCTCTTTAACGGATTTCGCACCCAGTCCCTTGGGCGTGCGCAGGAACCCCACCGCGCATGCCCAGTTCCTTTGAACCACCACAAATCAACCCCTATGGAAAATGTAGAAGCTCACAGCAGCGGGGAAGGAGGTGTGAGTGCACAGATGACCACTCGAAGATCATCAGTTACAGGTAAGCAACCTGTTTATCTTCGATGTGGTCTCTGTGCTTTACACCCATGGGAGATTAGCGAGCAGTGGCCTACCTGGAGGAGGGTGCTGGCAGGTCCTTACTGCGTCGCTGAAGATAGAATGTGACGTCCCATGTTAGTATTCGAGTTCTTACGGACGTCTAGGGCGTAGTGCCTCATAAAGGTGTTAGGCGTGGCCCAGGTAGCAGCCTTGCAGATGTCCGTCAGGGGTACTCCCTGGAGGAAAGCAGTGGAAGCCGCAACAGCCCGGGTTGAATGGGTCTTGATGGGGCCAGGCAACTGCTGCTTTGCAATCAAGTAGCAGAGGTGGATGAGACCCGCAATCCACTCTGAGAGGCGTTGAGCCGTGATGCGAGTCCCCAGCCTCGCTGGTGCGTATGAGATGAACAATTGGGAGTCACGTCTCGTTGGGCGGGTTCTGTTGAGGTAGAACAGGAGTGTCCTTTTGACATCCAAGGTATGTAGCAGTCTCTCCTCTGGGGATTTCGGAGCTGGGAAGAAATCCGGGAGGAAGACCTCTGCCTGTAGGTGGAACTCTGACACTACCTTTGGCAGGAACGAAATGTCAGGGACGAGGCGGACAAATAAGGCGTGTCGTGCCGGAAAGGCAGTATTTCTCCAACTCGCCTTGCAGAGGTGATGGCCACCAGAAAGGCCGTCTTCCAAGACAGGGATTTCAGTTTGCAAGTTGCGAGTGGCTCAAACGGTTTCCTCGTAAGTTGACGAAGGACTAGAGGAAGATCCCAGGGAACGACAGGGGTTTTGACAGGAGGGTAGAGGTGTAACAAACCTTTTAAAAAACGTTTTGAAAGCGGATGTGAAAACATGGTGCATCCGTCGATGTGAACATGGTAGGCCGAAATTGCGGCCAAATAAACTTTTAACGATGAATGGGAAAGTCCCGAGTCAGCGAGGGAAAGGAGGAATTGGAAAACTTTCTCAAGGCCTGCGGAGGAGGCTCGAGGGGCATCATCACCTAGGGAAGAACAGAATTGTTGCCATTTATAATGGTAGGACCTTCGCGTAGCAGGTTTCCTGGTGTTCAGTAGAACATTGGCTACGTGGGTTGAAAAACCTTTGACGTTATTCTCCATGCCGTCAATTTCAAGCATGGTACGTCATGATGTAGGAGAGGGGAATCTGACAGGAAGAGGAGGTCCTGTACCGGAGGGAATTGGTGGTATATTCCCTTTGACAATACTTCCTGCTCATGCAAACGTCTATATCCTTTCAACTCTGTATTCCTAGCTCTGTATTTTGTGTGGGAATGTTTGATTATTGTTTGTATGCTTGAAAAACCTTTAGTAAAAGAATTACTATTTTAGCTATACCGTCTGTGGGTCCTGGGGTCCTGAGAATTCTGACTCCTGTATACACAGGTTCTGGTCCTATATTTAATGCCTATTGCCATTTAATACTCATAATTCCCCACATTTATTAATAAATTAAGGCAATTTGGCCAAGAAATCTGCAGGTTAACTAGAGTTGCTGTAGCCTTGTCATGTGGCATACTAAATAACCTCTCTCTGCCATGAGGTCTCTAGCAGGGCTCTTTTTATTTCTTATGTATTCCAATCTTTGCATAATTCTGTCTTTCTGTTCATCCTGGAATCTTTTTAGATTCCATTCACTACTTGACAACCTTCAGGCTGCATAATCTTCATGTGCTTGAAAAATCCCTCACTTTGAGGACAGGTCCATCAAGTGGACAGGTGCATCTCCTTTCAGATGCCAGGGTCTGCAGATTCCTTTGCATGTAACTTGGCCTTCTGTTCCTTCCAACTCAAAATGCATTGCATGTTGCTTTCCTTCTAGGTACAGAGAAAGAAGACAGGGTAAGACAACAAATAAAGCCAGAGTTATTACAGCAAGGTCTTTCCAGAAGGTGCTTGGTAAATCAGGTTTCTTGTGGCCTTAGGCAAGGCATAGGTGCCAGTGTGGACTGTTGCCCTCAGGTTTAGAGAAGTGAAGGTGGAAATGTTGTGGAGACCAGAGCATGCACCCAGCATTTCTAGAATCCATCTTTGGAAATGCACAGTAGGGCAATGATGGTACAATTCCTTCTCACCGCTGATCTGTCTCTTTTTCTCTAGAAGCGGGCAAAGAGAAGCTCCTTGACCATGAAGTCCTGCTGCAAGTGATTAAGGAACAGCAGGGTCAGCAGAAGCAGCTCTTGGACCAGCAAGCCAAGCTGCTGGCAGTGATTGAGGAGCAGCACAAGGAGATCCACCAGCAGAGGCAAGAAGAGGGAGGAGAGGAAAAGCCAAAGCCAGGTAACCCCCCCCCCCCAAAAAAAAAAACAACCCTAAGAACATGATACAAGTAGGCAACATGAAAAGGGAAGCACTGGTGGGATCATTTACTGAGGCCAGCTTCAGTACCAAGACTGCCTCTTCTCAGAGGCTTTCCTTCCCATTGAGTAACACATGTTCTTTCTGGACACCAGAACAGCAGGCCAAGCTGATTTCATAGTAGGAAAATTCCAGCTCAGGCGTCACTAGAGACCACACTGGAACATGGAAGTGTCAGGAAAGTAATACTAGGTCTTGGAGAGCCATCAGCCACTACTCAGCCGTTGTTCAAAGCTGCAAGAAGCTTAAGAAAGGGGTCTCTTCTTACCACATTTATGATTTGTTGATGGCTTCAAAATTAACAACCAGGAGAGTCAGATTGTTACCACGTGTAAATGAAAGGGGGAGGATGGTGTGACTGTCCAAGAGGGTATTGTGTGAATTCTTCAGTTGCTAAAATGTACAACAACTAGAAATCTGTATTTCTCTTCACAGTGGAAACTCACCAGGAACCTGGCCTGCCTCTTTCCAAGAACAAGGGAGGAGAGGAAGGCTTTGCAAGTAAAACTGAAGATGCAGCAAAGAATGCACCAAATGAGAGATCAGATCATCCCTTGCATGGGCTCAACAACCAACCCCTGGACTCAGAAGGGCAGCGGAGACAGCTGGCTGCAGGTCCAGAAGGAGAGCTGAAGCATATACACAGATTAACTAGAGCTCCACCTAAAAATCCAGCATCTCTAGATGATGGTGAGAATATTGCAGAGCATCAAGTGGGGAAAATTTCAGCAGAGAAGTTAGTAGAGTCAGTCAGAAGCGATTCGCAGATAGCAGGGGCTGACAGAGAACATCAAGAGAAGCAGAAAGAAGGCCATGGCCCTCACTTGGCCCAAGAGGCCCAGGAGAAAAGGAAGAATGCACAGAAAATAGATGACATTGAGGGAAGGGCTGCAGGCCAAAAAGAGATGCTTGGAGAAGCCAAAGTTCATGCAGCGGCTGGGAAGATTGCTCAGAAAGTCTCTGAGGGAGAGCCATTTGCCAGAGTTAATAAAGAGGAGCTCCACAATCAAGAAAAGCAAGCAGATGCTGCATACAAATCCAAGATTACTGAAAATGTACAGCAGAACCAGGATGTCCTAGGAGCTGTTAATCCTGACAAGACTGGGGAGAAACAGACCTTCTCTTTGGGCCAGGTTGATGGACTGCAGGGCCAGGGAGGCAGTAGCAGAGACAGGGCAGTAGCTGGATTCCATATTCCACAAACAAGCCATGCCAATGAATTTCAGCTTGGTGCTGAAAGCGAGCCCCAAAACCCAGGGAAGTTGCATAAGTCTGACGGTGACCCCGTCTTAAAGACAGAGCTGATTGCTGCTGCCAGGGAACATGAAAATTTGAAACCTAACCGAGACCTGAAGCTGAAGGAAGAGCTGGACTTGCGCCGCAGGAGACGAGACCTAGAGGAAGAGGAGGAAGAGGAGGAAGGGAGGGTGATAATTGGACTTAACCCCCTCCCAGATATGAAAGTCAATGACTTACGCAGTGCACTGGAGACTCAGTTAAATCAGGCAGCGGAAGGTGCCCAGCAAGCACTTCACAGTCGACAAATAAAACAGATGCCAATGGCAGAAGAAGAGGTGTGAGATCAGGACTTCATACTGTTGACCAGGTGTAGGTGGCTGATGGCTATTTTGGGATGTCTGTTACTGAGCTAAGCGCAATTGAGTATGTAACTGCGGGCAGTCTGAATCAGTTGGGTCTGCCTGAACCAGGCTCCAGTGACTGAGCGAACGTTGACCTGTGCACGCTCCACAGGGAAGGGAATTCTGTTGCTGCCAGCCAGTTTCATGTTCCAGTACTGCAACACCCAGTCTCTCCAATGTGCTGGTAGCAAATCAGCAGAAACCAGGATTACCCACCTTCTCAGTTTTAAAGCATACTTTGTACTTGTCACCTTTCCAAAGAAGCATTTGAATTTGATGCTTGCTCTATTGCCTTTAACCATATGCTTTAATTTCTGTGTTTTGGAACTTGAGTCTGATTTCATGTTAGCAATTTGCTCTTGCTGGAAACTTTCTGTGTGTGTATATGTGGGTTTGTCACTTAAATTAATTTCAGATCCTTCTGTTCCAAGTTCACCCATGTAGGGCATGGGTTGATCTGCATTTGGAAATAGTATCAGGAAAGTGAAAGAAGTTTTTAAAGTGTCTAAAATGGGAAGATGATCCTTTGGTCCTGGGTAAATTCTTAGGAATTTAGGGCTTCTTATTGTTGGATTCATCTTTAAACACATTTATTATAAGTTGCTGTTCAGGTGCTTTTTCTAGTTAATTCATTGATTAGCAATAATAAAGAGATCACCCATCCTTTCTCAGCTGTCAGATCAAAGGTTTGTTTTTAAAAATCTCTATCCCAAGTGCATTATGAGATTTCATACTGTGCTTGAAATGGTCACTTGCTGTGGGAGGAAACAGCGAGAAAGTGAAATGAAGGTGTTCCTAGGAGGCATTATCAAAGTTTGCATCTACTTCTTTCCACTGTTCTGTGAGTGCACGCATTGTGGTTTAAAGCTCTCACTACCTGCGCTTCAGGTTCTTCAGTCACTTGTGTGAAATTTGGTAATGTTGATTCTGGATTCTCAGTGTCTGCAGTTGAACAGAGCTGGTCTGTTTCAAGTGTGCAGGTAGAATTGTGGCTTTTGCTGTTAACAGATATAGACTTTTTTTACTCTTGTATGCAGCCAAAGGTATCTGCCCATTTAATCTGGTTGTGATTCTCCAAATTACAGACATGATAAAACTTGGCAACATGGGAGCCTTTTGTTACAAACAAGCCAAAAAACCCTTGATTTTAATACACTGGTCCCTTATCTCATATTGGTCTGTTTTTCTAGAATGACTACGGGTCCAGGAAGTGCTAGTGAGGACATTGCCTCTAAGGCAGTTGCCTTCCAGGTTCTTGCACTGCTGATCCTGACAAATGGAATTGAATGCTGTCCTTTCCTGCAAAGTTTGTTTAGTGTGTCTCCATTAAAGAAGACAGGGAAACATGGCTGGTTCCACTCCGCTGCTCTGAAGGTCATTTGCCTTGTCATAAACATGATGATTATTATAGCCTTAATCTTCAGGAGTCTCATTGAGTGAAGCTGCTTAAAGCACAATTAAACAGAGTCAGGATTACTATTGCTTCAGCTTTTCTAAAGTGGAGAGAATTATGTGTAAATGTGATTTCTGTTTCGGGGGTTTAGAGTTGGGGTTTGGGATTTTTTTGGTAAAAACCAGGAAAGTTGCGTTTGTGTGCCGTGGCTATGGAGGTGTCAGCCAACTGTTAGCCTGTAAGGGTTTTTCCCGACCAAGAACGGTATGACTGTGTGTTGTGCCTGCAACTAAAAGGACCAAAGATAATTCTGACATTCCTCCATAGAGCAACTGAATTTTAAACAAACTGTCTCCAAGCAACTAAGGGGAGGGAAGTGGAAGAAAAGGGGACAGGGGACTTCAGCTGGAATTCCTCTTCTTCTGCCATAGCACCAGTTCAAGTTTACCCTGTTTTACAATGACAAGTGGTGTATAACCAGGCTGCACAGACAAATAAAATAAATTTAAGCATTTTTACCTGGAGCCTTCTTTTTTTGTTGGAAATCGTTTCAGTTCACACTGAATGAAATGGAATAAGCTGGAGACCTGCATGTAATATGTGTATCTTCCAGAGACCTCCTCTTGCTTTCTTGTATACATTGGCCTTTTGATTACTTTTTTAAAAATCACAGATGCCATTCATGCAGCCAGGAGTATCCATGCTGAGATTTATTCTCCAGAGTTTAGTTTTATGAAATTTACTAAACAGTCTTGGGAAGATTACTTGACCCCTGCGAGATCTGCTGCTGAAGCATTACACAGAATGTAAATCATTTGGTGAGACAATTAGTGGAAACAGTCTAGCACACTTTATAAAACAGCTTCATACACATACCACAGAATTACAACTTAATGTTCTTCCTGCCATCCAGCCACGTGAAAAGGTCAGATCCGGCATTCTGTGAAGCAGCTTCCACTTAAGATACTTATCTGGCTGGTACGTGACTCCAGATCTGAGCAATCTCCTCCAGCTCCCCTGAGGGCCTAGGCAACGCTGTGTTTTTATGACTAAGATGATGAAGCAGTGGCTGTCTTAGAGTTACAGTAGTCCTTGCAGTTTTATTGGGCAGATTCCCAAGCTGTGCTTTAACCTTGGCCTATAAAGCTGTTTTCTCCTTAGGCAGTTTCACTGATTAGATTTTTTTCCCAAAGATTCAATTAGGAAATCCATGCTCAGAAGGGAAATTAGAGGTACAGAGTCATGGATCCCTCAATATGAGGGTCAGGGTTGTATTTTTTTTTTTAACATGCCACAACTGAATTGGTGTTCTTACACAAATTAACCAGGCCTGCCAGGGAGTCCTGACACCCTGTGCCCCCACCTTCTCTGCCCCAAATCTGCAGGAGCGAGAAGCAACAAAATCATAAACCAGCTAAGTACTGCCCTACTTTGCATTCAATTCTTTGTAAAGTGGGAAGGGAATGAGAAAATCCTCAGGGCAAAACTGCCAAAAGCTAGTTTAGTTGTGGTACAGACCCTTACACTAAGGGAAAGAAAAAGCAGCTGTGTGTTTACTAAATCCTTACTTTGCCCAACACGCTCCCTTGGTCTTGCTTTTTCGCTTACAAGCATTCTTATAATCTGAATAATGTGGGAAATCCTCCCATAGTGCAAAAGGCTGGATTAAACGACCTTTGTGTATTTTACAGTTTCAAAGACTGAAGATTTTTAAAAAGTTCTTCTAACTAGAAAATCCATGTGAGAGATCATAGTCCTGGATTCCTCAGCACAGCTCTCTATAGTCCTCTAGCCTTGTTGCCAACTTTTCTTCACAGCAGGGCTACATTCAGGCATCACAATAAACCTGTGCTTGTACAAGGGACACAAATGCAACTTGTTCTACTGCTTAAGTATTCCTGTCCCTGACAGAATGCAGGTGAAGGCTTCCTAGTTGGGAAGCCATTAATGAAATTCCAGTTCACTGTGATGTCCAAAAGCAGCTACCAGTGCAAACTGACGTTTGTTTCCTTCCACAAATCAGGATTCTGAACCTCAATTCTGGGGAAGAAACACATTCCATTTTACTACTAACTAACTACTACTAAATTGGATTTACTAGGCCGCCCTTCCCTACCCAGTTGCCAGCATGCAGTTTGATGCCAGGTTTCCCAGAGCAGGAAGCCTTCAGTCCCAGTTTGTGTGCAAGGGAACTCTTGAGCATAAACTGTGTTTCTACTCATCAAGACACCAACTTGTCATGAGGGGCCTAAATCAAAACCAATCGACTGAGTTTTAGCTTCAAAAAAATTAGTTCTAGACAGCTCATTGAGATGCATTATTTGAAAGCTCATGGCTCCTTGTATATTGTAAGCTGTTCACTTTAGAGATTTCTTCTCAGTGCAGCATAAGATGAATTGAGCACTTTGTCCTTCTCCGCCGAAAGCAACTATAAATCCAGGTGTGCAGTTGGTAATGTCCGCTTCAGAGCTTTACTTTACATTGCTCTTTGCCTATGGAGGAAGATCAGTTCTGATGAGTCACTGCTTTTAAGATTCACATCACTGACTGAGTACTACATAAGTATCTATTTATTTATTTAGATTTATATATGCTGCAGGATATTTAACCCTTGGCTGAAGTCATGTCATAATAGCCAACCATTTCTCTTGTAAAATTAAGCTACTGTGAAATTCCTGTGTGCTGCTGATCAGTTTAAGGCAAGACTCCTATAATCCTGTAACAGGAGTCTGTGAATAATATGTATTAAAAGTTTGCTCAAAAGACCACAAACTCCTTTTTAGCAGCTACTTTAGCTAAACTCTTTTACAAGCATAAAAGTGACATGCAAGTGTCTTGGTGGCACGAGCTTTCATGAATTAGAATCCTTGATTAGATGATCTGATGATGTATGCTTTAATCCCCAGAAGCCTTTGTCATATGTTGGGGAAATGAGGGGTGCAGGAACCTTTTCATGTACCCCTCATTCCCACTGTGCTCAATTTTGGGAGGGAGATAAGCTGGCTTCCCAATTGTATTGAATGTGAGAGAAAAACAGTTATTCTAAACGAAAACTCATTTATTATACACTCTAAAGTCAGAAAACATTTTTGTAGCATTTCAATATTCAACACAACCCCAATACATAAACACTGCACTTGTAATTCTATAAAGGATATCCTTGGTTATTCTGCCAAGACCCATAACTGCTGGGTGGTTGATCAGAACAATCAGGAACAAGACTAAAATGAGACATTAAGTACTCTTTTTCACCCATAGAAGCTACTGTAACTGTCAGTCAAGTCTGCGACAAGCATTTGACATATATCTGATATATATAACAAAGTCAGCCCTTTCTATTTCTGGGGTCAGGAAAGTCAAGGAAAGCTGGATTAAGCCAGGGTGACTCACAGAATCAAGGAAGCTAGTTTCTGATACCCTTTATTCAGAATTTGATAGTGGGATCTGACTGCTGTAAAGTATAAACATTCCTAGTAGCCAAAGCCACGTAAGTCAAAATC
Source organism: Gekko japonicus (assembly GCF_001447785.1). Lineage (NCBI taxonomy): Eukaryota > Metazoa > Chordata > Lepidosauria > Squamata > Gekkonidae > Gekko > Gekko japonicus. Next base: position 1,225,754 of record NW_015160208.1, read on the forward strand.
ATGTCCAGTGAAGGCCACACACAGCACATAGCAGTGGCCAGACGCTTCCTGGGAGCAGAAGAGAACCAAAGTTTCAACTATATAGGCTTATTACTAAAGATATTAAAGCATTATAGGTGTACCATAGGTTTTTCAGAGTTTTAGCAGAGGATTGAGACTCAAACCAGTCCTAATTGTGCAACACCATAACAACTGTGTTAGTCTCCTTTTTGGTTTTGCTGCAACAGAGGAACATAGCATCCCTTCTGGAATCTGAACACGAGATTAAACTTCATGGAAGTACATAGTGCTACCCATAGAGAACTGCCAATGAATTTTGGATGTAAGGCTGATACTCCCCCCGCAGCCCATCCTCAGTGCCACCCAGCCCTTGCCCCTGCAGTAAGAAAGCTACACTGGCACAGTGTTACTATTATGCTAGCACAGAATCCTAAACACAAGTGTATTTACATTGTCAACTGGACAGGGCAAAATGTCCTGTTCCCCTATTAAGTATTTCATGCATGGAAACAAGCAGATGGAATTAAATTAAAATACATCACCTGTTAATTGCTGCAGATCAAATGAATATAAAAGGGCCAGCTAGAGGGACCAGTTTAAAAGTCAGCAACCCAAAGAGCCTGAGTAGCATACTAACTGGAGAAGAAGACTTCATTCTAATGTTTAAAAGATGTGACTCACTGCTTTTGTGAAGCACTCCATCAGCATCTGAAATTCCTTGGCGCATACATCCTTCTTCAGCTCTCCATGACCTGTTGCCTTGGAGGCAACACACTTGCCATAGACTGAAGCCTGCAAAAATTAGGGCTAATCAGATATCAGGATACTACTTGGCTGTGGGCATATGGCAAACTCCCTGATTTTAAAAGATTAGTGACACCTTCCTACCCCCATACATTGAAGACTGAAATAGCCAATTATTTTCCTCCCAGGAGAAACGGGCTTGTTCCTTGGCTCCTTGTAGGTTTGCAGCCTCTGCTAATCTTAAAAATGGCACTATGTTGTCTTTTATTCTTCCTGGAAAATATATGCTGATCACTGACAGTTATCTGTTATCTGACAAAAGGAGCTTTGACTCTCTCAAGCTTATACCCAAAAAAACTTCTTCGTGTCTAAGGTGCTACTGGACTCAAATCTAGCTGTACTATCTGTTATCTTATATCTCCCTTATAAATAAAAGCTGAATGGTGGTGACACTTCTCTAGAACATTCCACACTCTCCGCAATTGGTTGGCGCCCTGGTGTGTCACTCAGAATCTGTCCCTATCCACTGGCTGCATTGCTTGAGTCTCGCCTCCAACATTCTAAACAGTTTGCTGTTCCTCTTCCCCCCCATAGCCAGTCAGAACACAGAGGTTATTTGCATATGCAGCCTCGTTGGCCTTTGCCTCGGAACACAGAGGTCGTTTGCATATGCGACTTGATTGGCTTTTGCCTCTAACATTCTAAACAGTTTGCTGTTCTGAGGTAAAATGTGTCCAATCTCCAGGTGAGGGCTGGAGATCACTCAGAATTAACACTGCTTTCCAGATGGCAGAGATCAGTTCCCCTGGAGAAAATGGTGGGCTCTGTATCCTTATATGCGGCTGAGATGGCCCCCATATGACAGCCAATGTGACGTAGCAGTCAGGGCTTCAGAGCACGGGAGAGGCTGCAGGTGTGTGGGGGGTGGAAAGCTGAACAGTGAGGGGGAAATAAAAGTAGGTTGATGATTGCCTGGGAAGGAGATAGGGTTGCCAACTCCAGGTGGGAAATTCCTGGAGATGTGAGGGATGGAGCCTGGAGAGGGTGACGTTTCAGGACGCGTAGGACCTCGGACAGGTACAAAGCCATAGATTCCACCCTCCAAACCAACTATTCCCTTCTGGGGAACCATCGTTGCCAATCTCCAGGTGAGGGCTGGAGATCACTCAAAATCACAACTGTTCTTTAGGTAGCAGAGATCAGTTCCTCTAGAGAAAATGGTGGGCTCGGTGTCATTATACCCTGCTGAGGTCGCCACAGCAAGTTGACACTGAGTGTCCAAGGCCGGGGCACCCGCCCAGAGCCGCTTTCTAGAGGCTGTTGTATTTACTTCCACAACAGGCCTTTTTCCTAGTCCTAGTATAATGCAGTGATTCTCAAACTGTAGCATAAACCATGAAGGAACACTGGGCACCCAAAGTTCCAGGGAGGAAGCCTCCCCAAAGCAATGGTGGCTTCTTCCACCATCAGCAAGGACTTATCGTGTTCCCAGTCCTCAGTGATTGTGGGCATGCTTGCATCCTAAATGCCTCATTACGCCAAAGCAGTTAAGGAGAGGGGTTCAGAACCAGATGGTGCTTTTGTTCTTTAAGAATTTCCCCTGTGCATGGCTTTAGGAGGGGGCCAGAGAAATCCTGCTCTAATGCCAGAGCAGAAGCTATGTAATGGGATATTACTACAATCCTCAGGCACAGGAGCAGGCTCTGGGCACACAACTGTGCACAAGAACCTATGCAGGCTTTCTTACAGAACAAACGGCCTCTCCCAAGTTGGAGGGTGTGTGTGTGTTAAAATTAGTGTGCAGTATCTAAGAGAACAGGCTGTGAACTGGGATTTTCCAGGCCCTCTCCCAAAAACACCCGAGCTGCAAAAATGCACGCGCACCCTCCTAGGAGATCTAGGAGTAAATCGCTCAGCATTCCACGGCACTGACTCGTGAGTAAACAAGCTTTCAAGGAGCGGTCGCTATCCTACCGCGTAGGATTATAATAACGAGAGCCACAGCAGTCACTCAAAGCATGCTTTACAAATCCCAAGAATTGTTTTCCCGAGGATGGGAAGAGAAGCGGTCAGGAGAGGGAGAAAATAAGGTCGCTATGACGACGTGGGACGAATGGTCTTTTCCGGGCCCCGTACCTGCTCCTCACAATTCGCCAGTAAAGCGGGGAAGCGTCGTAATCTCTCCCGAACACGACCCCAGACTCCTTGGCTGGGCATAGCCATTAAAACACGCCCGAAGCCCTACAGTCTGGACGCGGCCATAATCAGCAAAAAGACTGTCTCATTGGTCCAGCAAGGTTCGTTGATAGGTCAGTAAGCCGCTCTGCCTTCCGATAACACTAGACTATTATTGCCCTGATTGGATACCACACATACAAAAAAACATCCGATTGGCTAAAAAGCAGGAAACGATTACCCTTCGTTCCGCCGTCCAACTAAGGCTTCAACTTAATGACAGCTATTTCCTGCTGTTCGAAAAGCTGATTGGTGTCTTTGTTAGAAACCGGTCGTTCGATTGGACAATTGGTCCTCCGGAAGGCGGGATTACGAAGAACTATGTTGGCGTGGTTGTGCTCGGAGCTTATCATGGCGACGGTACCTTTGAGGGATCGGCTGAGCTTCTTGAGTCGGGTACAGCGAGGATAACGCGATTATTTAGAATCTATTGGGGATGGGGGAGTTCATAATGGACCGTTGCCATACTCTGATGGAGGTCGTCATGACTTACTGAGGCCCTCTGCTCTGCCCGGCTTGATGGCAGCTATAGAGTTTATCGCTTCTTTTGACAGCTCGGTGCCCGTGTAATTCTTGCGACGAATCTTAAGCATACTTACTAAGGAGTAAGAACCATTAAATTCGTTGAGGCTCACTTCTCAGTAAACATGCTTAGAATTACACTGTGAGAGTCACTTTACTCACTCCCCCCTTTTTTGTGGAGACAAACAAGCACGTCAGATAGATTCTCGACCAAATTGATGCATGTGGTCGCTATCCACAGGGGAAGTGAACGTTTACAGTGACTCTTAATTGGCTCTTTGCCTTAGGACGTGGATGCAAAGCCTAGAAATCTTTGTAACCCACATTATCATGGCAGCAACATAAATGGGTTCTTGCCTTTAAGACTATACATGGGCAGTTTTCTGATTGTTGAACTGAAAAGTTCATTGGTTGGCCGTGACTTTATGAGGGTGTTGTTGCCCCCAGCAACTACTGTCCGGTGACATATGGCCTCTGAAGGTGAAGCTCCATTAACCTTCCTAATTAATAGCTGTAGATAGGTCTTTTTAATAAACACCACTTTCAGGTGATACAGCAAACAGTGGCAAAGGCTGTTTGTGCTTACCCATAGCTGCCCATAGGCCCTGATCACACGGGCCATATAACGCGGGTGTGAGGTGTCGCTGTTTGCCCCAGAGCAAAGTAAAGCACTGCAGCCCGATCACACGTCCCGTGGCGTTCCTGTGGTATGCCGTTAGGTGCCGATCACACGGCTATCCTGAAGCGCGGCAAAGAAGCGGTGTGGCGCGATCACACGGCAATCGCTAGGCACCGCTTCCGTGGCAAACGGGAATTTTTTTCTCACCGATGTTTGCGCATGCACATGATCAAGCAAGCGCATCATGTGGAGACTTTAAAAAAAACATCTGGTTTGCGATGGGATATGGATGGGCACCGGATGCCACGGGATTCGAGTGGAAATGCGATCAGACGCCCGCCCTTGCCCTGCATTTTCCGGAAACTAGTACATTGTATGCAGTAGTTTTTTACTCCACATCTTCGGCAGGAAGCCACGGGTGAACTATGCTTCCCAGATGTTGCGGTGTGATCGCACACCAAAAATCTGCCTATCATCCGTGTCTTTAGTGTGGCAACTTCTCAGTGTGAACGGGACCATAGAATTGCAACCCCTAAGCTCAACAAGGAGAGCAAAATTCTCCACTATAATTTAGAGCTTCATATTTGTTGCTTGCAGGAACAGGTTTTACCAGCTTTCCTGTCAGGTAACCAGAGATGGTTCTGATTTACGTCAGCAGCTAGATAGTTAACAGGGAATTTGAGTGGGTCTGGATCGGGGCTGCTTGTGAGCAGTGTTCCCTCTAAGCTGAGTTAGTGTGAGCTAGCTCACAGTTTTTTAGCCTCCAGCTCACACATTTTTGTCTTAGCTCAGGAAGGGTGGCTCCAGAGCAAATTAAGTTGCTCACTCACAACTGTAAAGCCAGTAGCTCAGAAAGTAGAATTTTTGCTCACAAGACTCCACAGCTTAGAGGGAGCATTGCTTGTGAGTCATCTGCAAGATGCTCATTTTGGCCTGAGAATTGGATCTGTTTACTACCAGATCCTGGGGAACAGATCATGTTTCTTTACCTTTCTTTCGGTATCAGATATGTGGCCTCTAGGCTGTGAATGATGGCAACTGGAATATTGTTGGAAAATAACAAGGCTTCCTCAGTTGCTGTCTCAGATGTCAGTGGTGTGCTAGAACAGAAAGAGCAATCGTTACCTTCTAAAAATGTGCCATGTACTGTGATCTGGTGGCTGTTCATTTGTGTGTTTTCCTCCTAGCTGCCCACTCTGATCAAAAGCACCTCAGATGATGAAATCCCATGTCCAGGATACTTGTTTGAAGAAATTGCCAGTATCCTTTGGAAGTTGGATGTGAACTGAAGAGAGTTCTGAAAGAGGGTTTCTGGTTGTGACATCAGTTTTCCTAGCCAGAGCAGTGGCTAGTGATTAAGAGCAAAGGCCTGATAAACGGGATCTGACTCAAGCATAATTTTTGGTTTTTGCCTTCAAGTCACAGCTGATGTATGGCAACCTTGTAGGGTTTTCAAGGCAAGAAATGTTAAGAGATGATTGGCCATTGCTTTGCCTCATCATCATGACCCTGAACTTCCTTGGTGGTCACCCGCTGAAATACAGACCAGAGCCAACCCTGCTTAGCTTCCGAGATCTGACGAGATTGGGCTAGCTTGGGCTATCCAGGTCAGGGCCAAGTATAAATAGCCCTGTCAATTCACTTAAGTGCCTTTGTCTGGTTTCTTGTTTGTCAGGTGACTTAAGTGAAAAAAACCTAAAACATAAAAGAGAATAAGGTAAAGGTTCCTTTGCTCGAAAGCCAGTCGAATCCGACTCTAGGGTTGCGGTGCTCATCTCGAAAGCCGGTTGAGTCCGACTCTAGGGTTGCGGTGCTCATCTCTGTTTCAAAGCCGAAGAGCCAGCGCTGTCCGAAGACGTTTCCGTGGTCATGTGGCTGGCATGACTAAACACCAAGGCGCACAGAACTCTGTTACCTTCCCACCAAAGTGGTACCTATTTATCTACTTGCAATTTCTTGCTTTCGAACTGCTAGGTGGGCAGGAGCTGGAACAGGCCTTTCATATAGCTGGAAATAATGCAAGGAGCTGTATGCTACCATTTCATTTCTTCCTCACAACAATTTCTGACAAAAACTTGAAACCAGATTTGTATAGAGACAGTTCTTTTATTACAGTAGTATGTAGCTGTGGACTAAAACACATTACAGAAAATATCTTATTCTGTTAATATGAACGAGAGAGGGAGAGCTATAAGATGAATGACAGCAGTAGAACAAAGGCAATGAGCTAGGGACTAGCATGATGGTTTGGGTGCCTAGCCTTCAATCCATTACTCTGTTAGC
>NW_015160208.1:1232206-1246900 GCF_001447785.1 Gekko japonicus
AGTATCTTCTCAATCGCCTTCAGAACAACTCATGCCATGTCAAGTTGAAGGTAAATGGTAGTTAGTGGCCGTGCTTAGAGTAAGCATCCATGATGAATCCTGAGACCAGACGAGGCCTTGCTAGTGGACTTTTGGACCTATGCTGGTAGTCACCACTGTGTTCCTCTGGCATTCTCAGGTACTCAAGATCTTGCTGTACATGTGCACCTACGGCTCCTCACACTTCCTTCTGCAACTCAAGCGGAATTCTTCTCTCATCCAAGAAGCCACAGGTATGTTAGACATGGTGGGGTGTCCACACTGATGAACAAGGACAATCAGGTTATATTCTTATCATGCTTTCTGGCGATAGTAATTACATAACATTTATTTTTTTAAAAAAATAATATTTTGAAACAAGTCGTTACAATCAACATGAGTGAGGCATATTAACGAACAAATGTCTTAGCATTAAAGATTACAGAGCGATGTCTCTTATAAGTTACCTACCGTTACATATTTTACATTAACAAAGTAACATATCAACTGACATTTATGCCAGCCGACACAATTGCAATGTTTGTTACAGGTGAGTTAAGACCTCCTTTAGGGCCTCCCTCCACACCAAGCCATATTATCTATATCCTCACCCTTTTCAATGGCAGTAAGCTGTACCAGAACATAATACTCCTTAACCTTGTCCAAAAAGGATCTTCTTGATGCTATTTTCTTTGTTTTCCACATCTTAGTTAACATCAGTCTAGCTGCTATTGTAATAGATAATGATATCACTTTAATTATTTTTCTAGATGGTGATTCCAAATTTTAATTAAAACAATGCAGGTGAAATTTTAATGATATGCTAACATTATAATCAGCATTCTCCAATATATAACTGACTGAACACATTTCCACCACATGTGGCAGAAGTTGGCATGAGATTCACCACAGTACCAGCAGCGGTGACTAACATAATTAAATATTTTAACTAACCTTGCAGGAGTGAGATTTCACTGATGTATCCTCTTCATAGCATTTCCTCTTAGGGTTAGACTAATTGAAAAGGATATATCAGTAGACATGGGGAATTTTCATACATGATTATGTAACATAGCCTAATGCCTGATTCCATTTTTTCATGTATCCTTGACTAGAACCCCAAGGAAATACACGCATCATGTTATAAATAATAGACAAAGAAGATTTAGCATTGGAAACAATAATTGTCTCAAAAGGAGTCAGTTTTCTACTAAAGCTCTCCTTTCCACATTCTTGCTGAAAGCAAACTCCTGATTTGCATATATTAAAAACCTGAAATATCTTCACTCCTCCTCCTAACCAAGGAGTTATTTTCAATGATCTGAATACCATTTTAGAGTGTTCAAAATGTTTTGTATATGTCATGCAGGGGAAGCCATGGAGACTGAAGGGGGTACATGCAAGTGTAGGAAACAGCAGCTTGCCAGGACTGTTCAGAAAACAGCATGTGGGGGAGGCTTAAGCCCGGTCTCCCTGTGCAGCAAAGTCCCAGTGGAAATTAGGCTTGCATGTGCCTGGGAATTAAGTTCCCAGCACAGAACTCAAAATGTACGTCTGATCGTGCAGACCCTGAGAAGTTTAAGTGTTTAGGCCCTCTGAAATGGGCTTCTGGACTGGTTATTCATCAAGGAATACTTACAGAAAATATTGTGATTATTTATTGTTCCTGCTTTTGAGACTTCTTAATATCAGAACCATTGTAAAGTGATACTTGGGCTGTTTTGTGTAGCTGCAAATGTATAAGGTTGGCTTCTGCTGTTGGAGTGCTTACTACTTTTAAGACAATATTAGGCAGCAGACCCCAGAGAGGCCACCCTTCTTTCATGAGTAGGACAACTAGGGATCATCCCCTAACCTGCTTCACCTTCCACCCCTCTCTGCTTTGCAGTGTTCTCAGGGCCTCCTGATCCTCTCCATGGCAACAGTTTGTATCAGAAGGTGCGGATGACTGCACAGGTGAGTGGCAGGTCCCAGTCCTCTGGGATTTGGACAGACTCCCCAAACCCACAGCCCAGAAGAGTTTACCACTTTGCAGTTTTTCTCCTTTCCCTTTTAGGACCTGGCAAGCACTCTATTTTCAGATGTCTTGTTGCCTCAGCCTGCCACTCAGCCACCAAAAGAGCTGCCTTCAACCGGTAAATACGACTGCTGAGGAGAACAGGGGTTCATTTGGGAACCAGACCGCATTTGAGCAGGGGAAATCTTGGATGCACTTGAACCTTTTCCAAGTAACAGTAACTTCGCCAAGATAGCACTAAGTTCTCTCCTTGTGTGGCCTATTATCCAAGGGATTCAGTTCTCTCTATTTTTCCTGTGTGTGAAACAGAAAAAAGTACACCCCTATTCCCTTACATTGCTTAAGGTAGCATGGAGGATACTGCTGCCCTTGAAGAGGGCCCTCTATCGAACAGTTCCTGCTCGGGAAGACAAAGAGGTTGTGTGCCGTGTCAGGCTCCCTCAGATTCCCCTTCTGTTGGAGCCCTCTTTTAAAATCCGTTTATTTACTGTGTAATCCTAAACAGAAGGAGCTGCGGTGGCTCAAGTGGTTAAGACGCTGAACTGCGGGCTGTGGAAGGTCGGTAGTTCAGCAGTTTGAGACCCGAGTGTGCCGCATGATGGAGTGAGCTCCCGTCTCTAGTTCCAGCTCCTGCCAACCTAGCAGTTCGAAAGCAAGAAATTGCAAGTAGATAAATAGGTACCACTTCGGTGGGAAGGTAACAGCGTTCCGTGCGCCTTGGTGTTTAGTCATGCTGGCCACATGACCACGGAAACGTCTTCGGACAGCGCTGGCTCTTCGGCTTTGAAACAGAGATGAGCACCGCAACCCTAGAGTCGGACTCGACCGGCTTTCGAGCAAGGGAACCTTTACCTTTACCTAATCCTAAGCAAAGTTCAATGAAGTCAATACGCATAGAAGGGTTTCACTGTTAGTCACAACCCAGTATCCTTTTCGGTAGGAGCCCCAGAAAACAACCTTCCATAAGAAGTTAGAAGGGGCCTCTCCTCTGGCTCAGTTTCACAACCAGTGTAAGGCTGTCTTCTTTAGACAGCACTTTGATTAAATGGTAGGGAGTTCTACTTATGGCGGTGTTAGGGCTTTCTGCTATCATCTGTATGAAGTTGTTATACTGGTTTGAATGTTTTTTGTCTGCTAGCCTGGGACTGGCTATGTAAGCTGCTTTGTTCATCATGAATGTTGAGAAAGATTGGGTTAAAAAATGTTATATATAAACATAAATAGTAGTATAAATACTATTGCTTATGTTCTCATACACAACATAACTAAATAGTAGTATAAATTCCAGCACATGTCTCTTTCAAGCATCCAGGGGGAAAGTGGTGACTATAGCTGTGTTTCATAGCCACTATTTAATTCCAGATACCAGAATGCCAGATCAGAAGGGACTGCAACAAGTTATTGGTACATCTATTTGCATGCAGCTCTTGAAGAAGTATAGTGGAGGTGACACTTAGTCTAGGCAACTGCCTGTGGGATGAGCCCAAAACCTGGAAACTACACATGGACAGTTCCTGTATAGATTTCCCCTCCCTCTCCCTCTTTACGTTTAGCGTAGGAGGTTTTCTTGCCCTGAGCTCTGGGTGTGGAGTGGGGGAAGACACATAAACCTCTCTCTTTTTAACAGAGCCACTTGACCACTTGGATAGCATGTGCACTCTTTATGTTAGAAACCAGTGTGTCACTTTGTGTTGGTGAGATAATGCAGAACTGCTGCACTGTCAGAATTTCCCCACCAGGTGGAGCATCAGTTGTCAGGTAGAACCAGACCAGACTTGAGCAGAGGTGTTTTCCACATGGGAAACAGTCACATGTAGTTTCCCTGTTGCTGCTATAACTGCCAGTGCAGTGACACTGCAATGGGGCTTTCACATTACAGATTTCCCAATATTTTCCCTGCCCCATTCCCCCAGCTGTGACCATTCTGCACCCCACACCACCAGGACTTTTCCAGGTTTTATTTTAAAATTGGTACCTAAATATTGTTATTACAACATGAAGTTCTAACAATATGCATACCATGTTCTCTGAATTCCCAGCTTTCATTTTTAAAAAGCCAGTACCTCCTTTAATTGCCAAGATATGCCTTTCCCCATGTATCTCTGCAACAAAAGAAGCTAGAGACTTTTTAAAAAGCTGAGAATTCAGAGTACCTGTTCCATATAATGATATTCAATTGCTCTAGTAAAAAGAAGTAACCACACACACACCCCAGTGGTTGTGGGAGGAAATGGCTGCCATCAGGAAAATGGACAATACGATTTTCCCAACCCAATAGCAGCCTTTTAGGCTTTGCTGCAATCTTTTCAAAACTTTGAAGCAAAGTAAATTTGAGGCAGCTCAGAAAAAAGATGGAGAAAATTGGGAAGTGTACAATACACCACAATGCTGCAGGGAAGCATAAAAGAAAACTACTTCCCAGCAGCACTGAACTGAGGCAAATAACCTGTGTAGAAATGGTCAGAGCCATGTGTCAGATTGGATTGAAACGGGATCAGAAATTATAAGCATGGCATGGGAGGACTGAGCTTGATCCCTCCCGCTGCCCATGTTTTCCCTGTTGGAGTTATGTGACAATAGGTTATTCAGTTGGAGATGAACAGCTTTCAGAGAGAAGAGCACATGTTACAGAAGAGTTTAGTGTCCCCCCCCCCCCATGCTGTGCTTTTAAGTTTCCCAGTAGTAGATCCCCCCACAGCTTTATTGGATTTGGCACAAACCAAGGTTGGATTGTGGTGAATCTCATCTAGTTTCAGCCTCAATGCTCTCTAAACTCTGCAGAAGGGATAGAAAATCTTCCTGCCTTAAGACTTAAGTTCCTCTCAAGTTGTTAGGCTAAAGGTCTTGCAAAGAAGCATACTCCTTATCAACCCAGAGCAGAAAGTGTGGTTACAGATGCAGGTAAGCTGTACCTAACAGCACCGTACTGGTCAATAACACCCCCCTTATGTTTATCTTCCTAGGAATGGGCTCCAGGCCCAGTCCACACAGCTGCCTCCAAGGCTTTGGTTTTGAAAGAACCAGCTCCGGTAAGTACTGGGTACATGGGTCAGAGTGATATCACTTTGGTTTCAGTGGGTTCGCCCTGGGCAAGGACGTGGTTCTCCCTACATACCAGCTTTCTGATGCTTGAACCCAATCTGCACCCAAAGCTTTGGTATTCGTCAGGTTCTTAATTTCTGCTCTAACGCTACAGGGTGATAACCTTTTAAGAGCTTCAAATCACAACCAAGCAGGGGTCGTTTGGTAGAAAAAGAGCTAGGGGAACTCATTAGCATAACTCATTAGCATATGCCACACCCCCTGCCATCACCGGAAGTGTGTCATAAGACCACACCCACCACTCATTTAGTCTTAGTCTTAAAAGTTAGTCTTAAAGGTGCTATTTGTTAGTCTTAAAGGTGCTATTTGAACTCTTGGACTATTTTGCAGCAACAGACTAACACAGCTACCTCAGGGAAGCTCCTGGATGGGGTTGGGAGTCCTTGCAGAGGCCACGTGGAGTGGCCTCGGCCAGGCAGAGGGGGAGGACACCAACTTACCCTCCTGCTTCTTCCTCCTTCTGCAACAGAATGAGGCTGGAAGCAGGGGGCTGCCGGAAGAAGGGGCGGGGCTTTGTTGTGTGCCCTGCCCCCTGCACCTCACCCGGGGGAACTGCGTTCCCCCGCGTTCCCCCCCCGAAATGACCTCTGCAACCAAGTAATGTTGCCACCTCTGGCTTGGGAGATTCATGGAGATTTGGGGGGCAATGCCTGGGGAAGGCAGAGTTTATGGAAGGGAAGGTGCTCAGCAGGGGTGTGGTGCTTCCAGAGATACCCATTTCTCCAGGGGAATGGATCTTGGTAGTCTGGAGATCAGTTGTAATTCTAGGAGAACTCCAGGCCTCCCCTGAAGGAGGATATGAGAATGATGGGACCACAGTGTCATACAGGAAAATTGTGAAAACACACCATGCCATGAAGGACCAAACTATGGATTATATACCCATGAATAATGTATTAAATGCTTATTGAAATAATCTCTATAAGGATCAATAAAATCTATATAGACTGAACATATATAGAAATTATACCATATTGCAATAAATATCCAAAATCTCAAAATGATTCAGTCATGAATTAGACTCCCACAATATGAGAAGTAGAAATATACAATCCATCAGTAACTCTACAATAACGGACCAAATACAACTTTAACAAGATTAAAATTGCTGAGTGACAAAAAGAGAATCAACTAACTCTCAGATCTCATCTTAGTCCTCCCAAATTCATAACCAAGGAGAATCCACTGGCTAGTCAATGTATTTTCACTTTTCCGGTGTAACAGGTAATCCGGTCGCTCCTGTTTCTCGTAAACTTCTTCAGAAGCCAAAAGCTGAATGTTAATTTTCCATAAGTTCACTCAACTCATGATGTCTGTTCTTCTTGTAATAGAGTCTTCAACATATGACAAACATTTACATGTAAATAAAAGGACAGCACAGTTGCAAGTGTGTATAATGAACTTAAGGTCCCTGCCCACATGCTGTATCTACTCACCATCCTTGCATAGAAATATCCTCAAGAATTCTCACAATCTGCACTACTGTGCCTGAATACTTTCTCTTGCAACTTGCCCTCCAAGGGTTCATGATGCCACCACACTTCAACCAATTTTTAAACATACTACCTTATCCTAATCACTTGCAGCTGTGCTTGTCCTTTACAATCATTAAAGGTATATGTACCCAAAAAATAATTCATGTCCGTTTACAAGAAAGCAGAAAATTCCATACTCTGACTCAAACCATGAGGCACGACTGTATTCAATTTAGAAATCCAATAAGTCTCTTTTTGTAACAAAATCTTGGTGACATCCTGTAGGTTGTAGCGATGTAGATGGAATTTAAAAATCACACAAAACCTAATATTATCAGGGGTATGTGATTTCTCTAAGAAATGGGAGACTAATGGGGCTTCAACCACTGCACTGTGTATCCTTGACCTGTGCTCCAGAATTCTTGTTTTAGTGGCACGAGTGCTAACTCTCACATATAAAAGATGCACGGACATTTAATAAGATATACCACTTTTTTAGTATTGCAATTCGAGAAGCGTGTAATTCTAATATTGCATAAAGGGTGTTGAAACTCTCCAATCCAGGGGTGTCAAACTCGTTATGAGGGCCAGATCTGACATAAATGAGACCTTGTTGGGCCGGGCCATGTGTGTTATAAAATGTAATGCCAGGTAGCGGAGATATAAACTTGATAAAGGATGCAAACACAAAGGGTTTTTTTTACTTAAAATAAAAACATGCTTAAAACATTAGCACTCTTGCAATATTTTGTTTATTTAACAGTGTCTGATAACTGACACTTCTTGCTCTGAATTATTGCATCAAAATGTCTGTGCTGTTGCAATCGTGAGCATGCTGTTCAGGGGTGTATCTGAGAGCTGCAAACCTATGATGACACAGCAGCAGCAGAATTGGAAGAAAAAGCAGAAGACAGCCAGTTCCACTGTGGGCCTGATAGAAGCCATCTGGGGGCCTGATCCGGCCCCCAGGCTGCATGTTTGACACCCCTGCTCTAATCTATGGGTATATAATACATGATTTGGTGCTTCACGGCATGGTGTGCTTTCACAATTCTCACCTGGAGGATGGCAACCATACAACAAAGCCACTTGGCAAATTCAAGCAAGAATGTAATCCAGGCTGAGAGCCAGTTTGGTGTAGTGGTTAGGAGTGCGGACTCTGATCTGGGAGAACCAGGTTAGATTCCCTGCTCTTCCACATGCAGCTGCTGGTGTGACCTTGGGTCAGTCATAAGTTCTTTCAGAGCTGTTCTCTCAAGGGCAGTTCTTGAGAGAGCTCTCTCAGCCCCACCTTCCTCACAGGGTGTCTGTTGTGGGGAAGGGAAGGGAAAAGGATTGTAAACCACTCTGAGACTCCTTCAGGTAGTGAAGGGCAGGGCATAAATCCAATCTCTTATCTTCTACAGAGGACGACAACTGAGACCTTGCAGCAAGGGAATACAGGAGTGTGGATGAAATCCTCTCTTGTGATAGAAAGACTCCAAAAGGGCTCCCTGAAGGTTCCATGGTTGTCCTGCTTTTGAAACTAGGGACTTTGGCAGCCAAATGTATCCTGATATCTGGGACAGCCTAGCCTAATGCCTTCTGAGCCTCTACAGTGAGGAAATCCCTGCAGTGACCTTGTTCTGTGTTCCCTAGACTGTGGGCCTGTTTCTTTCTTTGCTGCTGAGTTAACTGTGGTGTGATCATGTTCCAGGGAACTTGGGACTTTGCCGAGTCCATATACAGACAGGGTGCCATGCTCAGGACCTGGGTGAACAGCCTACCTCTGTTTCTCTTGCAGCATCCACAAGCAAAGTTCTACTGGCCACCATCCAGAAGGCGGCTGAGGTGGTTGCTAGTGCCATGCTCCCTGGTCATGAACTTGCCAGTCCCCAGGGTCGGGAGCTGAAGGAAGATGCATATGAGCCGGTCATAGCACCCTCTCCCAGCAAAAACTGTGTGGAACCTATAATGCTGCCTCCCATTGTAGCCCAGAACATGCGAGGTATGGAATTCTCTGTCCAGAACTTACAGCAAGATGAGTAGAAGCAGCCAGTTCAAAACTCTCATATAGCAACTCATGCCTCACTGCTGGCTGCTCTATTGGAGAAGTAAACATTGCTACTTCTGGGGTTAATGCTTACCTAGTTCAACTGCACATAGAAATATTCCAGAGGGAATCCTCCCTGTTGCTGCTGGGCATCTTAAAGACAGTTCTGTCAGCAGGGGGGATACATGTGAGAATGAGGAATGTCTGGTTGTGAAATGTAGGCTTTTTGATTCTACAACATGTTATTGATTTATTTATAGTAATTTCTGTCTCATAATCTCTGTCAAAGGTAATTGTGGCATTTTACAGTCAATTTAAAACAATAAGGACATATTAAAATGACATTTAAAACAATTGACATCTTGAGTAAACATTTAGTTGGTGCTGGTGTCTGTTCAATATCTGTGCAGCTGATTAAGGCGCCACTACAGAGAAGGCCGTGTCATATCCACCTTATTTCAGATTATGGTGGCACAGAGTAGGGCTGTTTCTTTCTTTTTTTAATGATTTTTTTATTGATTTTCAAAAAAAAAATGAAGAGTAGTCAACAATATTTTTGTACACATCAAAACATTGTAGAGGAAATAATACATTAATCATACCATCTCACCAATATATTAATATCCCCATAATATTACAGATCACATATTTCATACATTTCAATATGGCTCCCTTATTATATCAATCAATTTTTCAAACGTTTCAAACAGATAGTACTTATTTCCTTTAAGTATTATATTGTTTTCATTACTATGGAGCTGTGAATAATATATTCAATTTCGTTTCTCTTATAATCACTTTCAAGCCAAAAACAGTACGATTTCTTTAACAATTTAAGCAATATCTAAGTCTATAAGCTATAAATATATCCAAAAATACAATTTAATCAAAATACCCAAATTTAAATCAATTTTCAACCCTAATTAGCCCACTTGTACCTTTACTATTTCATAATTAACAATATCCCCATGAGAATCAAGCCCAATCATAATAAAGCCAAAACAAAAGTATAAATAGACAAACCAAAACACAAAAATATAAAATTTCTGTTAAGCCAAACTCAATATAATCCACTCTCTTTTTTATAAAACCCTTATCTACCAAAAAGAAAAAGAAATTTTGCTGTAACCCAATTACTCCCTTACTAATTCATTATTACCAATCACTACTAGCTCCACACATAATAGGGCAAAATACCAAAAACAAAAATAAAACAGACAACAACATTATAATCACAAATATCTTCTTTCAAAGTGCTACTTAAGACAACAACAGTATAAGAATTCTCATCCTTGACCATTTCCTTCTTAACAAAAAACCTTTATTAGTCAGCAAAGAAAAATATCATATACACACATAAAGTTCTTGTCTCACGTTTCCCCCCCATCTTTCTGTTGCCACCTTCTTCTTCTGGATATCTTCAATATGTCAACTGTCTTTGTATTCATGACTTCTTAGATCCCAACTTTCCCTTTCCTGTTTCCATAGGCAAGATGTCCATCTTTTATGCTTTTTAGAGTTCTTTCCAGAATCACTTTTCTTGTCTTTCGCCACCTTATTTTTCTTTTTCACTAAAAAAGTTAAAGAGAGTCCTTTTTTCACTTCTGTTTTTAGTTCAAATCCTGTTGGTTCTTTTACATGATGTCCTCTTATAAATTTCCATCTCCTGGTCCAAATTCTATATAATTGAAGATTGCTTGTCTGGTAGCTTCCTCTCCTGGCCGTAGTCCTGTTGTTTATCTGGCGCTTGAAAATATTGATTCGGATCCTTCTTATCTATGTTTTCCAAATCTACTTGCAAGTCCTGAGGCTCTTTAAACAAATTTTTACAAGCTGTTGTCACTGCTTCTTTAATTGTATCCATTAAGAATCTTTTAAATTGCTCATAAGTAAGTTCTCCTACTTGCATTTTCAAGTCAAGCTCTTCCTCTTCTTCTGTCATCGCCATTTTGTCTCTCCAGCACAAACAAACCACTACGCTTTTAAATATTATTCTCCGGAGATTCACCGCCATTGTTACTGCTTATTCAACAAATCAGGCTGTTTTGTACATTTTACTCTTGGCTCACAGATCCTTTCTTTATTACCCCCACTTCTCCATAATTCTCATTGCCCCCAGTTCTTCAATAGCCGCTTTCAGGACAGTTTTGGGGATAATTAAAGGGGGGTATTAACTCAACAATATAATGCTGTATGAAGATACGTGCAGGGAAGATTCTTGAAAACGATGTGTTGCTTACCATAAATGAAAATTAAAATAAAAATGGCTGGTCGCTGCTGCGGAAACATGGAGACCATGCCTTCTCCGGTCTTCGTTCCTGCTTCAGGGCGTAGCATCGAAATCCCCGCGATTGCCATCAGCGGGGGTGACAAGCCGAGCCCCCTGCCACTCCGCCTCCCTCCAGGAAGCGAAGCGGAACCCACCCGAACATCGGGGGGTCCCCAAAAGAACGAAGTGGAAGCGAGCGTCCTCAGAGCGCTCCGAGGCACGCCCGCTCACAGCGCCGTAGGGCTGTTTCTGATCACTGTAATTATCAGGCAGGTTCATATGGGAGTAGGCAGTCTTTTGGATACCCTGCTTCCAGACTGTATAGGGCTTTAAGGAATGTGGCAAGGGTGGCGGTCAGATGCCTTCTCTGAACTTGATCCTTCCTGCCTTGATGTTTGATGGGTTTTTGCTTTTCCTACATGTTTACCTTCTGGAATTCTCCCACAGTGAACCACCAGCCAGGGCAAGCAGGAGGGGGCTGGGAGGAGTTGGACAGTGGACAAAGCTCCCAGAATTCCTTGCAGGAAAACAATGAGCAGAGCAGGATGTCAGATTCCTATAGCAAATCAAGCAGTGACAATCATTCATATGCCTTGGAACCAGGGAATGTTGCTGAAAGGTGAGTGGAGCAGCGACAGCAAGAGAGTGGGGTTGGACAGACCTTCCCCCTGCAGGTGTAAAGCCAAAAATGTGTATGGTTGCCTTATGCACTGTCTCATCAACAAAGAACCTAATAATGGATTATTGGATGCTCTGCTGTATTTTCTTTGAGTTCCCCTACCCCTTCTTTCTTTTCAAAGCCAAACAGCTTTTGTGTGGAGGATATTCATTTGCGCTCTGCCTTGCAGCTTGAGCCTATCCAAGTTTACTTGGAAGGAAGTCTTTCTGAATTCAATGGGACTTATTCCCAAATAAGAGTGCATGGGACTGCAGCCTTAGGTTTAGAGTTTTGTAGATGCATCTAATGGTACTGTTTGTGGGGCTTTATATGTTCTTCACACACACACACAAAAAGATGGGAGGGGGTTTCTGCATCACCTTTCCCATCATCCTGCTTTTTCTAATCACGTGGAAAGACAAGGAATGTTGCTTGGCTCTGAAACCCTGCCCACAGTAGATGCTGCTCAGTGCACACCTCACCCTCCAGCTTTCGGGTGATCAGTAGCTCTACCACCCACAGATTTCCAAATCTGTCTGAGCAGGTGGGTGGTGGGGAAGATGCTGGGTCCCATGTCCAGGACCAAATTCCATGCTTGCACGGTGTGAGCCTGAAATACACACAGCTTTGTAATCTTACATTGAGTATATCTTCACTGCACTGTGCAGAAAGATCCCATTCCAGTGTACTTGGCAGCACCAGTGTGCATGTGTTAGGATGCTTCCATATGAGAAAATATAAGGGGGTAGGGAGAAGGGAGCACAGTCTTAGAAGCTTGCTTGTCCCTATTTCTTGCAGGATGGAAGCAGAAAACCTTGGTGATTGCCTGCAGGAAGTGAGCCTTGTCAGCAGCCTCACTCAGGGATCCAAAGTCTTTCTGACTCGTGAGGAGACCCAATACTTCCTCAAGGAGTAAGAGCACTCTTTGATCCTTGTCCCAGGGTACTGCTGCTCCCCACCCTTTCTATCTGCTGTGCATCACTTGAGGAGTGCCCGTACAGATATCCCAGGCCTGGCTGATCTATATATTCACTTTTATCCCACCATACTTCCAAAGAGCTCAGTGCAGTATGTAGGGATGGACATGAACCAGGAAAACCGACACAAACCAACATGAACTTTTAGGCACCAAATGAACTGGTTCGGTTCATGAGGTTTGAGACATGGTGGAATGGCCCCTTGGTGTGCTAGAGATACCAAACCTGCAGGGGATCTCCAGCTGAATCTCCTCTGTCTGCCCTCCAAGTTTGGTGAGGATTGGATTTACAAGGCCCAAGTTACAGCACCCCCAAAGAAGGTGCCCCCAGGAAAGTGCTTTCTGGGGAAATGACAGGCACAGCTTTAGGGGTGTATAGAATGGACCCTGTGCAAGCTAGAGACATCAAACTTGCAGTGTTCCTCCCCCGATACTTCTCAATGTGCCCCCCAAGTTATGTGCAGATTGGACATAGGGGATCCAAATTACGGCCTCCCAAAGAAGATGCCCCCAGGAAAGTGCTTTTGGTTGAAAAGTATATAGAATTGGACCCCCTGCAAGCTATGCATATGAAATGCACAGGAAACCTCACCCTGCTGCTTTGCTGCCCGCTTCTCTCCAGTCTCTCCCCCTTATTGCTTTAAACTTTGGTAAACATTTTGATTGAGCAGAGACAGTCTGTCTGAAAATGTGTCCATTCATAAACCGCCAGAACTGCCTGAAAGTTTGTGGAAAGTTTGTGTTGGTTGACCTGCCATGAACTTCAATTTGTGAAGTTCATGGCCAAAATTTGTCACGAACTTTAGTTCATGAGCTGGTTTGTGCCCATCCCTAGCAGTATGTATGCCTCTCCCCTCCTCCTTTTTATCCTCCTAACATCCCTGTGAGGTACATTAGGCTGAGAGGGAATGACAGACCTAAAGTCATAAAGTAAGCTTCCATGGCATATTTGTACTTGTATTAGACACTGCAAGATGCTGGCTGATTGAGTTGCTCTCCACTTATACAAAGACCTTCCAAAGGACTGTCTGTCTGTTGATGGTATTTTGAGCTGAAAGGCACACTTTGTCCCCGTTGCTTCTATGGGCATTGGGAAAGCAGGGAAAATCCAGGCTTAGTCTTGTCCTCGGGCCACTTACCTCAGTGCTGTCCTTCTTCACAGATGTGGGCGACTGAATTGTGAGGTGGTCGTGGCTATGATGATCCGAACTGAAAGACCCCAGTGAGTGCGTCCGCATGGTGAGGGAATACTTGAGTCTCCCAGGAAACATGCTGCTGATAGGCTCATTGTGCAAAAAGCAGCCTTTAGGGTTGGTTACTAGCACTGGCATCCCTTTCTCATCAAACCAGGGTGGGCATGGACTGAAGACAGTCAAGGGTTGGTGGCTTCCAGTTAACTATGAGGGCCTGAAATTAGTACCCCTCCCTTCCAGCTGCCCTAAACTGGACCCAGTGCATAAACCTTTTGCCTTCCTAATCTTGCATTTTCCCCCCACAGAGGGCCATGTGTGCCATCTATTCCCTCATGTGTTCTGACCTGTTCTCCCATGATCAGATATTTGCCATTACCCAACAGCACTTGCAAGATCTCAGTCAAGCGTGCCCTGGTCCTGTAGCCAACAAAGCAACAAAGGTAATTCCTGCTTCTGTGGTTTCTACCCTTCAGTTTCCTCACTTGCAAAAGGCAACTCCTCAGACCCCTGTCCTTTGTCATTACATGGGGTTTGCTGTCATCTCTTCACTACCATACGAAGCCTATGTGGTAGAAAGTGACATCTAGTTACATCTGACTTATGGTGAACTGGTAGGGTTTCCAAGGCAAGGTGGTTTGCAACTGCCTGCCTCTGGGTAACAGCCCTGGACTTTTTTGGTTGTCTCCCATCCAAGTTCTAACCATGGCTGACCCCGCTTAGCTTCTTAGATCTGATGAGATTAGGCAGGCCTGGGCCATCCAGGTCAGGGCTCCATCCCAGTATTCCCTTGTTGAAGTGGGAGCATTGCATGGCCCTACACATCTGTCAGGTTCCATAGAGCAGTTGCAGTCCACAACGATTCATAAGAATAGGTTGCTTTAATACAAGTCACTATTGATACACTTTCATGGTCATCGTCAGGAATGAAACTCAAAGCCAAGCATGTACAAATAT
>NW_015160208.1:1246948-1259094 GCF_001447785.1 Gekko japonicus
CAGGAATTCGAGCGGGAGAAAACCAAGGCGGGAGATAGCCTTTCAGCCGTTTGGTTCACACCAGCCAGATTGGGAACGGCCCCATCGACGGTTCTCACAGTCTTGCCTACTACCAAGGCAGCAAAAGCATTCCAAGGTCAAAACAAGAGATAAAGCGCACAGGGAGGATGAGAACAGAGCAACAGAGCTAATTCCCCCCCCCATCATACAGCAGGCAGGCTACATAGAGCATACACAGAATACAAATGCCAGTTTACTGACAACATCATGTTTTGCTTTGTTGTTGCCTGTTCTTACCTCTGATACCTTTTTTTCTTCTACAGGCCTATATAACCAGACTGGTTGCATTGCCTGTGGTTCAGGTGCATACTGGATTTAATGGAGACAGCTAATAATATTATGCAGTTTATGTATATTAACTTTAACAGAGATTATCTCAGTTGCTGTATGCTCCTACAGACCACCTGAAAACCAGGGCATTGCGCAAACACAGATAGCAGTTCTTGCCAAAAGCATAATGATGAGGTAGCATTGCTGAAACTCAGCGGAAATACATACCTGATCAGTGCCTAAATGGGAGACATTTTGTGTCACTCTTTGCTTTCCATGGAAGAGCAAGACACATGAATAAAAAATATGGAATGTTTAAATACAAAATAGGCAGACAGGAGTGAAAATTCGTGCAGTGAGGGGTGTGAAGATGATGTTTTCATGACATCCTGGTAGCCTCCTCATTGGGTAGAGTCTATATTGTGGTGGGAGAAGGAGTCTTTGTTTCTTTGATGCCACTGCTGTTCTCACTTCTGGCATAATTACCCCTTTCTCTCTGTCCTCTTACAACAGATCTTGCGTCACTTTGAAGCACTGTGCAGGAGGCATCCCCCTTTCAAGAACTCTCCCCCGGCTGTCAACCTCGTTGTCCCTACCAGGACCCTAGCCAAACATCCTAATGATCTGCTGACTGATACGATGCTTTTTGCAGGAGAGACTGTCCTCGAACCTACAAGCCTGGCACCACTGCCCTCCGAAGCACCTAATGGCCTTGCAAGTGTTATGCGCCTTTCAGAAGGATTGATGACAGGATCTGAGTGCTGGAACCAGCTAGATGACTTGCCACCTACCCTGCACCAAGAGCGGGAAGAATGCAGACTTCAAGGCCCTAAACCCCAAGAGGACAGGCCCCCAAGGGGGGATCCAGATGGTACAGTTTCACTGTTTGCTGGCATGGAGCTGGTAGCGCCCTCAAGCATGATGCTGGCTGATGCGGCTGAGCTAGAATGTATTTCTCCAGCTTCCCGGACAGCACCTTGCACGGGGAACACGAGAGACAGTGAAGACAGCCAAGAGCCATCTGCATTCCCCTTTCTCAATGTGTAGAGGATCTTGTTTCAGATTCAACCATGGAACAGCTGGCATGTCTTGGTTTTAGCTTCCTACATGTTTTGCAGAAGCCTCTAGCCAGGCAGTGCTTGTCCAACCTGCTGCCCTTTTGTTTATATTGCTGCTCCTTCCTGGAAAAGGGGGAGTGGCATTTCCATTACACCTCTATTTCTGTTGGGTCACCTGCTAGGGTAAAAGAGGGGAACTGAATCCCTTAAGATTTCTTTTAATGTGAATCTTAGAAACGGCTGTGCTTTTGTTAAATGAAAATTCTGTAACAACCTGGTATTACATCAAAAAGACAAAAAGGCTTCTGCAGAAGTGATAGAAATATCCTCTTTTCCCTTTCGCTCTCAAATTGTGCCTGATTTTTTTAAAAAACAGCTGTATTATTCTCACTTGGTTTTCACCCCTCCCACTCACTTACCTCTTGTAAACAGTCCCACACTTTCCTCTCTTATTGTGAACTTAGATTCTCATGGTACAAAATGGGAAGGCCGAAAAAGATATTCAGCACACTGATGAGCTTCTGTTTTTACAGAGACATTCTGTGAAGGAAAGCTAAACAGAAGGGACTTGTCCTAGTTAACAGCTTTTTGACATCCTTGAGTTTATGTCAGGTTAGCTGTTTGAAATCCTCCAAGGGTCCCAGTGTACTATGTAAACAGGTACTGAGAAAACAGTTGTAAGAGTCAGACCCACAAATCAAGGTAGTCATCAAGACAAAAATTGTTTTCTATATATTGCTGCCAATAAACACTACATAACAACAATGAACAAATTCCATCAAATCATAAGAAAATCCTTGTATAAGAATAAATCGTCTCCAGATTTTATAACAATGTTTCAAAAACCGGATCTTCCTCAGGAGATATTCTGTAGTGTATAAAAATACAAATCCTTAGAATATAAACAATGTAAAACATGCAGAACAGAGTACAAAATCCAAATAAGGTCTTATCTATACAGTGGTACTAGAGCTTTCATGCTCATATAGTGCTATCGGGAATGTTCCAGTTGTTAAGAAGAGGTCCAAAATATTTAAACAGGTGGCTTTTTGAGTTCTCAGATACCAAAGTCTGAAACAGAACTAATGCTAGTAAAAGCCTTCCCTCCATTCTTGTACATAGAATAGGCAGATTGTACAAAAGCTGCCGTCAAGATCCATATGAAGGTGGGCTTTGGACATACAAACCAGCAGAAAACTGAGCTCATAAACAAAGCTACTTTATACTGCATCAGTCTATGTTGTCTTCTCTGATGAGCAGCAACTCTCCAGGGTCTCGGGATTCACATCCGCTACTACCAGATCCTTTTCACAGACATTCCAAGGATTCTTCATGCAGAGCAGAGGCTCTACCATTCAGTGATGCTGGAGCTTACTCACACACTTTGTTAGTTTGTTCAAGGTAGCACAGAAGTACATTAATATAAAAATGAATGACTCAAAAGCAGTCCTGGAAGAACTGACATCATCTAGCCACGCCGAAAAAGTGAATGCCGTCCGGAACACGCCTGAAGCTTTCAGCTGAACAAAATCCCTGTTGGCTGAAAAAGTGTGCGATTTAAAGAATTATATGTTGTCCTCCCTTACCCCCTATGAAACACTGTTAGTCCCTTGTGAAAACTTGTGTAACTGTAAATCGCTCAGAGCCAGCAACTCTGCAGGATGAGCGATCAATAAGTCAAAAGGTATAAAGGTATAAAGCCCTATGTTATTAAACAATTGGATTATTTAACAATCAAAAATGCTATAATGTTCCACTTTACAGCAATGGGTTATTTCTAACTCTGAGCATTACATTCAGTGCTTGTCATGGGTCTGGTTATACAAGCTCAAGCTCAGAATACCGTATCTTAAAGGTAGAACATAAATCCTCACCATGTATAATATAACATGACATGCATTGTGCCCAACAGCATCTGATTTCCGGGTGGTATGATTGTGTAAATTGTATGTAAAGGTACTGATGTGTATGCCCAGCATATATTGGCAAGAGACCATGTGTCAGTAGTAGATATGCTTTGTTTGCAGAAGATCCCCAGTTCAGTTCTGGGTAACTGCAGTTAAAGGGCTCTCAAGTAGTAGGTCTGTTTGATACCCTGAAGCTGTTGCTAGCCAGAAAGGGCAAAACTAGGCGAGATGGATGAGTGGTTTGACTCAGTATACAGCTGCACCAAATGTTCATATATTATGTTATATATGCAACAGGAGGTGACATATGTGCAGTATTATACCCATCTATGGTGTAGTATTTTGGGGACTGAATCTAAAAAAACTGTGTAACTAGGCAAAAAAGTAACCTCCTGTATTTATTAAATGCTTATACTGGGACTCTTCAGCATGAATGTGAGGTGGCTTAGTTGAGAACTAAAGCATTATGAGCAGGTTGGAAAATGCTGGTATGGGACACAGTACCAGACCTAGGTGACATCCAACAGAATATAGTATGTTTCAAAGAAAAAGAAGAAATGTTTTCTGCACGGTTCAGAAACTGAGCCTTCGGTATTATGTGTAAGAAAACATGGTGGGGCTTGGCGCCAGCCTGCCTGGAAATGACACTGAAGGCCTTATCCCTCATCCTTTCATGTAGGGATTCTCTGTCATTGGTCAGGGAAGGTGAGGAGAATGCACTTTCATACATTCCCTCTAGATAGAACTGCCAGGGTTGAGCCTCGAGGGTGTGAGACTGAAGGTCAGAGCTAACTGAGACATCCTGGTAGGATTGCCTTTTGCCACCAGTTTTCGTAATGGCCAAGATTGTTGGTTTTACTAGACCAGTGCATGGGACTTCTTTCCCAATATTTAGCTACTTTTTTAAATAGACTCCTGATTTTATTCCTCTCTCTCATTTAATGAGTAGGCATGGATGGAATATGAGGGCCTGTATGACTCTGGGATGACTTTGCTGTTTACTAATCATCTACAAAAACAATAAAAGTTCAAAGAACAAACAAAAACGACCCAACCAAGTGGTTCCCAAAGTACACTGGGGGGCACTGAAGGTGGGCCCCTTTAACTGTGCTGTTCACTTATTTACAATTGACCAAGCTAAAGCCTAAATGCTGGCACTCCAGGTTTCTGCCTCTGCATAGTGCTGAAATCTGGTGGAAACTATCAGTTTTTTTAGTAAATATGCCACCAGAGCTCTAGTCAGACAAGTATACTGCATTTTGACAAACTGTTGTCACCGTGTATGGTTTTGTCATTGTAGTTTTCCAAGTTTTTGCTGGTAAGTCCTTAACATAGTATTGAGTGTGGTATTTATTTTCCTGTGTTATCAGTGACTGAACTTATTATGAAGTTCACTTTCCAGCTATATAAATATTATTTTTGTTGCAGCCTGCCCAATATTTATATTTCTAGGTTATGTAAGTGTAACTCTGTGGGTTTGGCCCTCTATTGGAGTTTGAGGGGAGGAAATGGCAACTCACTCCATTAAGAAAACCCCATAGACAAAAGGCTAAAAGATATGATGCCAGAAGATGAGCCCCTCAGGTCAGAAGGTGTCCAATATGCTACTGGGGAAGAGCAGAGGGCAAGTACAAGTAACCCCAGAAAGAGTGAAGCGGCTGGGCCAAAGCCGAAAGGAAGCTCAGTTGTGGATGTGTCTGATGGTGAAAGGAAAGTCCAATGCTGCAAAGAACAATACTGCATAGGAACCTGGAATGCAATCTATGAATCAAGGTAAGCTTGACGTGGTCAAAAATGAGATGGTAAGACTGAACATCGACATCTTGGGAATCAGTGAACTAAAGTGGATGGGAACGGGCGAATTTAACTCAAAGGACCATTATATCTACTACTGTGGGCAAGAATCCCATAGAAAAAATGGCGTAGCCTTTATAGTCAACAAGAGAGTGAAAAAGGCAGTAATGGGATACAATGTCAAAAATGACAGAATGAACTTGATCCGAATCCAAGGCAAAACCATTCAACATCACAGTAATCCAAGTCTATGCCCCAACCACTGACGCAGAAGAGGCTGAAGTGGATAGTTTCTGTGAAGACCTACAACACTTCCTAGAACTAACACACACAAAAAGATGTCCTTATTATCATAGGGGACTGGAATGCTAAAGTAGGTAGTCAAAATGTAACCAGAATAATGGACAAGTTTGGCCTTGGAGAACAAGGATACTTTGGCCACCAAATGAGAAGGGAGCACTCACTGGAGAAGACCCTGATGCTGGGAAAGATTGAAGGTAAAAGAAGAAGGGGACGGCAAAGGATGAGATGGTTAGGCAGTGTTATTGATGCAATGAACATGAAATTAAGCCAACTCAGGAGGACAATGGAAGACAGGAGGGCCTGGCATGATGTGGTCCATGGGATCGCAAAGAATCAGACTCGACTGTGCAACTGAACAACAACAATTTTGTCCCTGTGTGGAAACTGTAGAAAAAGGATTTCTGGGGACAGAAAGAGTGACAGAAGCCTCTGGGTCCAAGGGCAGTGAACAGAATGATCTGAGAAGGAACTTCAGGAGAGCTACAGCCTCCAGAGATCTGCAGCAAAAGCCTGAACAGCACCACCACCACCACCGAAAGCCATCCAAGTGATAGCAGGCAGAGTGTCTTACAAAAGGACTCAGAGAGACAGTGAAAGGCTCTAATTACCGCTTTGGTTCCAACTGTAAGTCATGTTGTCTTAAGTCTGAGTTTTGTATATGTGTGTCCTGCTTTGATTCCCCATCCCTTTGTTGAATTTAATCCTACTTATATTTTAAGTTCTACTTGTGTATGGTTATAGGTTATCTGAGAGTCTGGGAACTGTGTTTAAATTATTAATATTACTATTTTGCCTACCATAGGCAGTAAAGGCCAGTGGGCTGGAGGCAACACTACTTTCTTTTTGTACCCCCCCTAAAAAAACATAGGTTTCATAATTTCTTCCCTCAGCTGGGGATGGTAGGAGAAACTGGGTTACATAAAGATTCAAAATTCCTCAGTAAATGTTTTCAAAAAAGAAAAAAGTTGCTTTGTATAAGGAAAAATTTAGTATAAATTATGTAAATTTAGGGAAAATTGGGTAACTGAGAGAAAAATAGGATATAAATAGTAAACATTTCAGTAATAAGGAAAATTGTGGTAAATAAATATAAATATTGTGGGAAAATTGGGTACATTTGCAGCAAAAAACAAAAACAGAGAAGTCTTTACAAATAAAACATAACACATTGTCTTTATTCAGAATTGTAGTAATAAAATGAAAGAAAAAATTAAAGTATTAAAAGGAAACAAAATAAAAATGATCTTTATTCCTTTAAATTCAAGCCATTATTTTTCTTAATTGTTTTCAGTCTTCCAAGACCTTTTACTTTTTCCAAGGTAATAGCACTAACTTTTGGTAAA
This sequence comes from Gekko japonicus, assembly GCF_001447785.1. NCBI lineage: Eukaryota > Metazoa > Chordata > Lepidosauria > Squamata > Gekkonidae > Gekko > Gekko japonicus. Next base: position 1,253,684 of record NW_015160208.1, read on the forward strand.
ATACCTATGGTATTAAATGTCCATAATGCATGGATGTACTTTTTCCCTTTAGCAAAATTTTCAAGTCTGCATATTACATCATAAATGTTTCATACAGACCATCTTATTGCAGTTATAACACATTTCTTTACTATGTCCTTGGTTTTAATCCTACAAAGGTATCAAAACCTATCAACATATCATCTAACAGCATCATTTATTCAGTATACAATAAAGACAAATTATTGTTAAATTGAATTAAAATCTGACAAATTATCTGAACATTGTATAGAATTATAAGCAAGAGTATTGTAAAATATCTTTTTTACTATCACAGGGTGTCATTTAAAATGTCTACAGAATGTTTTAAAAATTATATCAAATTCATTACTTCCCAAGAGCCATATTTTCCCTTTAAATCCCTGTTGAATCTTTCCAACAATTATTTGTCGATGTTAAAAAGGCTCTATAGCCCTCATACCTAAGTAATGATTCTTAATAAACACAAGCACTTTGTGAAAATTACATTTGGAAACCATTTATAAAAACACTGTTGTCAGGGGTCATTTCGTAGAAAAAGAGCTAGGGGAACTCATTAGCATAACTCATTAGCATATGCCACACCCCCTGACATCACCGGAAGTGTGTCATAAGGCCACACACACACACCCCAACGGTCCCGGCCGCCGCCTGCGGCCTTGCAGCTCCACTGCCGAGCCCCATGACGGGCCCGGCGGTGGACCTGCAAGGCCGGCGGGAGTGCAAGGAAGCCCTGCAAAGGCCCTCCCTGGCCCCAGGCAGGCAGGGGTGGGGAGAGGCAGGGAGGAAGCAACTTACCCTCCCTCTTCTCCTGCCTCCTCCTGGCTGAATGAGGGCTGGAAGCGGGGTGGCCGGAAGCATGGGGCGGGGCTTTGTCACGTGCCCCGCCCCCCGTACCACACCCGGGGGAACTGCAATCCCCCGTGATCTCCCCCGAAATGACCTTTGACTGTTATATTTTTGTTTTTACTTTATGCATATACTTAAAAAAAATCTTATTTAGTTGCTGGATTTTATTTTTTTCCCTTGTTCTTTTCCCGTTTTTCTGCTTTTTTTTTTTTAAAAAAAAGATTTTTAAAGTACTTTGTGAAAATCTTTAAATTCTCCCATTTAATTATCAGTTTATTGCACAGCAATTCAAATATTTTTTTTAGTAGCCAACAGCTGTATGTCTTCATAAAAGGGATGTCCTCCAGATTTTTGTCTTGATTTTAGTGTAAAAATTGTGGTGATGCTAATGATGCATATACACGTTTTGACATAATGTAATTAAAATTTAATCAATAAATTCATTTCAAAATAGAAACAGCAGAAGCAGAAAAATCAAGAAGAAATGTACAAAATATAGTTTGGAATATCTGCAGTATGGATTTATACCAGCACCAACAAACCAGCAGCTGCCAATTTGCCTAATATGTAAAAGGTCTTTTCTAATGAAGCCATCCAGACTGATTGAACATTTGAAAAAGGCACATCCCGACAAAGCAGACAAGAACTTACATTTTTTTCAATAATTTTGTGACAAATTTCAAAAGCAGCCAACAGTGTCAAGCACGTTTTGCAATGCCTCACGACAAGACACTGATGGTTTGTGTGCATCATAAAACGAGTTATTGTTGATTGTTAAAGTCTCAAAAACCACATACAATTGGTGGAGAACTCATCCTACCAGCAGTTATTGAAGTTCTGAGTACTGTTTTGCATAAGTTACCATATGATATAATTAAGATGATTTGTCTCAGCAACTATTCCAATGCAGGGATGCACTGATGAAATAGCTGAAATGTGGAAGATACCTTGTGCAGCATACTAAGGACAACAACATTTGCATTACAGCTGGATGAGTCAACTTTGCCAGGCAATGAATCTTTGCTTCTCATTTATGTGCGCTTTACAAAAGATGAAAGTTTGGCTCAAGAATTGTTATTTGCATGGCAACTAAGAACAGGTACTAAAGGGAAGTCAATATTTTATGGTGTTGAGCAGTTCTTCAAAGATAAGGAAATTTTGTTAACATGCTTGTGCAACTGATAGAGCACCATCAATGACTGGTCACTACTGTAGGTGTGTTGCTTATGTTAAAAAAAAGCAGTGCAAAAGGTCTTTACCATTCACTGTGTCATTCATCGCCAACATCTGGTTGCAAAACACCTCAGTGATTGCCTGCACAAATCATTATTCACTGTCATTACCACAGTGAATAAAATTAAAGTAAATGATCGACTGTTCCGGGAACTCTGTGTTAAGAATGCTGAAGATTTTGAATTTGTTTCACACAGCCTTTCCCCTACCGGTAAGGAGCTGTCTCTGAAGCGGTTTGTCATTTCAGACTGCACTGCTTTGTTTTCCCACCCTTTTTCGCCTGCGTGGGCGATCTCCATCTTTTTTTTAATTAACGTTCTTTTAAGAGCGCTATGGCACTGTAACACAACCCCAAAGCAGCGCAATAGCGACCTCATTGGGATGCCTGGACCACTGAGATACATGTGATCACTACATCTGCCACCTGGAAACAAGTGGAAGCTCAGGCACGCACACACTTCTGGATTTGATTTCTGGAACGTTAGGAAGGGATGCTGTCTGGGTTTGTAAACTGTCCTGTTCCCCCCCCCCTTCCCCCACCGTGACTGCACTCTCTTTCAGGCTGCCTGGAATTTAAAAATCTCTTCCCTTAACTTTTCCCCTTCAGGCACCTTAAATCAAACTGCTTCCCCCCACCCCACACAGTATTTAGGGACAGGACAAGCTGCCTTTTCGTTCCCCTCTTTCCCAGCCTCCGTTTTACAAGTAGCTATCTTGCCCAAGGAGAATTCCAGGAACTCAAAACCTGTGGCAGGATTTTAAAATCCCCCACCTCCTGCTTTTCCAAGCCACACTAGCTCCTTCCAGCCTTGCAAACAGCATCCTCCTCTTGATGGCCAGCATATAGGGATGCCATGCCTCCAGGTGGGACCTGGGGATCTCCTGCACTTACATCTTACCTCCTGCCTACAGATATCAGTTCCCAGGCATAAAGTGAATGCTGAGGAAGGAGGATTCCATGGCATTGTACTCCATTGAAATCACTGTTCTCCCCAGATGTAGTGATCTTATGTATCTCGGTGGTCCAGGCATCCCAATGGGGTTGCTATTGTGCTGCTTTGGGGTTGTGTTACAGCGCCATAGCACTCTCAAACAAACGTTTGTTTTTTTTAAAGATGGAGATAGCCCGCGTGGCGAAAAGGGGCGTGAAAACCTCATCACTGGAGGAAGCACTACAGGGCATTTTACACAGCACCTCATAGAGCTTCAGAAACAGTAGAAGGAATTGAAGACTGGTTGGAAGCAGTTTGAGGTAAAAACGGCTCCAGAACGCTTCCCAAATGGGACAGAAGCATTTCTGTCTGAAAGGGGAAATATATTCCATCAGAGAACCATTACTAAAACGGTTCTGTCTGAAATGACAGACAGAAACCATTAGTGAACAGTTCCTGAAACGGAACATATCGGCTGTCTGAAATTCCCCACTGTTGTGGAGTTTTTTTGAAGGTACAAATGCTTTGCTTAGTGATGAACTCAAAGAAATCAGGCATGACACTGCTTATTTATCAGAATTATTTGCCAAGTGCAGTGAAATTAATTTGCAATTGCAAGGTAATTAGGTAAATCTTATTAAGGTCAAATCTGTCATCTCTCAACTCTATTCAAATGACATATAGGCCACCACAAGCTATACCAATTTCCAAGCCTCTCTAAGCTAAAAGAGGAAGGTGGGATACAATATGATGATCTGCAAGGGTTTTTTACCATTTGGATATGCTGCATGAAGATATGTCTAAGCGATTTGAGGACCTTTTGATAGAAATTCCAGATTATGTGATAAATCTGTTTTCAGATATTGAGGAAGCTGAGTTAGTGGAAGAAGAACTGAGCTACAAAATGACATTGAGCTGCAGCCGAAGTTTAAGAAATTGTACAAGAGTTTGGATTACAAAAGAAAATTTCTGAGTGCTATCCAGGACTATGGACTGGTTAAAAAGCTCCTTGTTGCATTTCTAGCATCATATATGATGAAACATGAAACAAGCAAACAAGTCTATTCCAAATTACTGAACATGTTGATTTAAATCTCCTGCTGAGTGACATTCAACCAAGCATTGGGAAACTGGTATCACTTCATCAAAGCCCATCCATCGCATTAAGAATTTACTGAACAGTGAACTACTTGCTAAACGTGGTATCTAAGATTCTTGTTAAATGTCTATCAGATTTTGAAAAGCTGGTATCACTGGATCAAGTCAATCAATTTTGTTGAATAAACTAAAGAGTTTTAATAGGATCTTGAATAAATGTGCAATTAATTATTACTATTTTGGATCTGTTATCTTCCTTGGTTGTGGAAACTGCTAATCTGAATAATGCCTTTTATTGCATAGGGTAGGGGGCACTGGGGATGAGTTTACTGAAACAAATGCCACTGACCTAGACCAATAACTTTACTTTCTGCAGGGATTTGGTAGTGGTGGGGAGAACATTCAGTGCTGTGAGCCCATACCTGCACTGTGATGTGGCACAGTCCAAACCGTGTTGCCATCTTAGAAATACTTGCAGCAACAGAGCAGTTAATCTGCTTTGTCTGCATCTCATCATGCTCTGCCTGTTCCACCCCAACACTGATACCTTTTCCCTTTGACTTGACTTCCAGTTGTGCTGAAACTAACAGGTGGAAACTATTAAAGTGTTGACGGCATTAAAGTGCAGCGGCGCAATACGGGTTAATACAAGAAGAACCTTTTTTAGGCGCAGACACACACAAAAACGTACACGCTAACCGCAGCAACGCTGTCTGGGAGTTTAAAGCTGCAGCTAACTAAGCAACCGCTCCAAAATCTGTCTGAAGAAGACAGCTGAATTACACAGCGTGTAAGCAGATATGGCCTTTGGGTACACGGCGCTCTCTCTTCCGCGCTCGCCTTGCAAACCTCTTTCTCTTTCTTGTTCCTTGTGCCGTCGACGTAGCTCTAGCGCCGGAAAGACAGTGAAATTAGCCGCTAGGAAGCTGATCTCTCCAAACTCTAGCCAATAACATGGAAGAGGGAGGGAAAGCAGGTCCCACTGGGTTCGGTTGCCTCCGTATAGTTGTGGCGGCGGCTGGTTGCTATTAGCTCCCCCTCCCCGGTCTCTGCCAGGCGACGCAGATACAGCAGCGGCAATAAGGGACTGGGGGCGGGAATTTCCCATCATGCTTTTGCCCGAGGTGGAGGAGCGGGGGGTGCGCCTGAACTAAAGAGAAGAATGACCCTCAGCAGAGGGCTAGGCCCCTAATAAAAAAGTCAGGGGTCGGAAAGTGGGGTGCAATCTCACTGGAGGCCCGTTTGGACGTGAGTCCGGGATACGCAGAAAGGCATCCCCCC
>NW_015160208.1:1259145-1265723 GCF_001447785.1 Gekko japonicus
TTGGGGGGCGGGGAAGCTTCATACCTTCGTCCGAGGTATGTAGGGGAACAGAGAAGAGGTCTAAAGAACGACTACGCTCCGATTTGTAATATAGAATGATGATAGACGTCAGTAGCTTTCCTAGCCTCTGACCACCGTTTTCTAGCTGTTGCATGCTGGTGTGGTTTTCTTCCCTAATTCTTTGTGTAGGTTAATGCCACATAGCAGCTCACCTCTTGCAAAGCCACAGAAGGTTGGTCATTAAAACTGGGGTGGGGGGAGACTCAAGCTGCTGGTTATAACTGCTAGGCAAGCACTGGCTGCCTTGAAATTGGGAGAGTCTTTAGATGCTGTTTCCTTCCCAAGGCAGAAATTTTTGTTGAAATAAGCAACTCTGGTCCTCTCTGCACATTTCCAGTGCTGCAGGAATCTGAAAAAGGTAAGAGTTGCTCCCATTTTTGCCTGCTTGGTATATTCTATGGACTGGCTTGCTATAGCATTTGTTTTCATATTGCATAGTATACTCCCGTGTTTAGGGTAATGCATGGTATCATTTTGTAGACCTTGATATTCATACTCAAGAGTGTATGGTTCATAATGACTTCTGTTGTAAAAATGTGACTCTTTTTAATATCCCCTATTCTTGAAATATGTGAATGCTCATAAGGGGCAGCTGTTCTCAACATGCATATTGATAATGTGTATGTGTGTTGGGGAAGGGCCATGGCTCAGTAGTAGAGCAACTTCTTGGCATGTAGAAGGTGCCAGGTTCAATCCCCAGCATCTCCAGTATGTCATAGGTGATATGAAAGACCTCAGCCTTAGATGGTGGGGAGCTGTTGCCAGTCAGAGTTGACTATTCTGAATTTGATTGACCAATGGTCTTATTCAGCATAAGGCTGCTTCATGAGTTCATGTATGCAGGGCTGAAGGAAAAGAAATTTTAGGCTGTAGAATTACCTACACAGGTGATAAGGGCCCTGCATCTCTCTTCCTCTCGAGCCCTCTGTGTGTTTTCCTCTCACTTTCTGCTTCTCCTTTAGCAAGCGTGAAACATATTCACTGGTATATTGCAATGATTTACTCCTAGATTAGGAGGGTATCTCTAGCAGCATCATGGAGAAACATGTGAAATCACTGAAACGTGATCACAGCACTTGCTACAATGTCAGTGAGGTTCCTGAAATCAAATTTGACTGCTTTGAAACTCAATTAGTAGTCATGATTGTATTCCAGTAGCAGGCCAGCACTCCCCTGAATGGTGAAGAAGCTCAGCGAGGTGAAGAAGCTCAGCGATAGAAATTAATACAGAATAGAAAAAGAATCTGCAGCTGTGCAAATTGTGTGCAATGAACAAATTAGTGAAGTGCCTGCAGATTTTTGAACAGTTATAGGCTGAGGAATTTAAGAAGTTCATTTTGTTGGTATGTTTTTTTTTCCATCTTCAGAGTTGATTAACATGTGCTTAGGTCAAGGTTTCCATGACCATGTATCAGTTCACAGTGCCCATGGGGATGATATAATGTGCCTGAAATACCTCCACATCAATTTCTCGTTTTGTATGGAAAGCTTATATGCTAAGAAGGCGGCTTCTTTCTAGGAGATGCTATGGTCTGTGTCAGAAACTCCCCCTGTAAAACTCAGCAATGAAGGTACCAACAAGATAGGGATCAGGGCCCATGCATATTTTCTCTGGGTCTAGTAGAATGTTGTAAAATGGCCCCCTTGCACAATCTCTCTTTTTTTAAGTACCCAAGGGTACACTTTTATTATTTTCCATTATACACTACAAACATATATAGAAACCAACAACATAAAACTACCACTAACAAACATAAAACATATAACAGGAGGCATATTCCATCTTCTATCCTTCAATTATCTAATTATTACATTTCAGATCTCATTATCTATTTTGCTAGCTTATCTTTTTTGCGTACTCAAATTCCATCAGGTTGTTACGCTTATATTATACCAGTCATAAAATCTCTTCCAAGTTTTTTGAAAAGTCCATTCCGTTCCAGCTCTCATTTCCAACGTCAATTTATCATTCTCAGCCGTTTCAAACAGCTTATTCACATATTCTTGTTTTGTTGGAGTCTCCATTGTTTTCCAATATTTAGCATATAAAATCCTTGCAGCTGTTGACAAATAAACAAATACCTATCTGCTTTATCAAAATCTTTCGGAAATATATTCAATAGCAATATCTCTGGAGTAAATGGGACCTTAGTTCTTATAATTTTTTGCATTATTTCATGTAAAGGTAAAGGTTCCCTTGCTCAAAAGCCAGTCGAGTCCGACTTTAGGGTTGCGGTGCTCATCTCCGTTTCAAAGCCGAAGAGCCAGCGCTGTCCGAAGACGTTTCCGTGGTCATGTGGCCGGCATGACTAATAATTTCATGTACCCATCTCCAAAACCTTTTTGTAACATCACATAGCCACCACATATGATAGAATGAACCAGTCTTATTCTTACATTTCCAACATTTATCTGAGCTAGTAGTGTTTTGTTTAGCTAGTCTATCTGGTGTAATATACCATCTATAAAACATCTTATACATATTCTCTTTATATGATACAGCATTAGTCAATTTAATGTTTTTCAACCAAATCTGCTCCCACTCCTCAAAGTTAATATTACGCCCAATATTCTGGGCCCATGCAATCATGTTTTTTTTTTCCACCGTTTCATATCACATCATCTAATAAGATCTTATATACCGGTCGGTAATTTCTTTATCACTTTGTTTTCTGCTAACATAATTTCTTCTAACTCAGTTATTTTATTATTAAATCCTAGCCTCTTATCCTTTAAGTATATTGATTCCAGTTGTGCTTTCTTCCACCAGGAAAACTGTTCTGGTAATTTAAGATTGTCTTTTTTGTCCAAAATGTCCTGGTATCTTAACGATTCTTCTCCCATATAAACATTTGGTACAGTGAATGCCTCTAAAGGTATTATTAATCTCGATCTTTTAGTAATCTCATCCCATCCACACATACAATCGCATGAGTCATGAAAAAATGTATTTTATTTTCGGAATGACATAAATAAACCCTACCATAGTAATAGGAATGCTGGGCCATGGTAAGTGTATCCTGCAGATGCTTGGGCTCTGCTGATGGGAGTTATAACAGCACAAATTTATGTTCATTAAGTAAAAACAAGGATGGTGTTATGTGTGCTTCATCTTTGAGAAGAAACAGAAATGTGGCTTTTCATTTTCCTGTTTTGTCACATGACCCTAAAACCTAGCAAGCCCAGTCTGTATTTCAGTTTTCATTCTGTCTTGACTGGGGAAGTGTCTATAGGTGTGCAGTACTAATGATACGTTTATCTGATAAACCAGCTATGTGCTGCATAGTTGCTGGCCTCACCCATAGTAATGAGGTGAGCGTTTGTCGTTTCCACAGAGAGTTGCTTGTTTATTTTTCCTCTGCCAAGTTATTTGATATCATTTGTTAGGGGAGTGGATATGTAACAGTTGTGTTTTAGGAAACTAAGCAAGGATAATCTATTGGAGTTGGACTTACATTGTCTTCAGGGAATTATCTCATCTCCCCAGAACAGCGGAACCTGCTTGGATAGTGTTGGAGGGTAGGATCGCATTGTAGCTGAGCTGCATAATTTAGCTGAACTGGAAAAGTGCATAGTGTTTAGCCTTGTGCCATATACTTTTGTGAAACTCTGAATACTCTATATCCTTTTGTCATGTGGGTTTTTCTGGCATTCCGTAGTTATCGAATGGAAAAAGTTGGAGGAGGGGCCAGTGTGATCCATTTTCTGATCTGTGTTATCCTGCTAGAGATGTTAAACCACAAAGGGAATATTCCTGTAAAACTTGTTCAATATGAGAAGATGAAAGGACTAGGGTCAAATTAGAGGATGTGTGAATAGTCTCACAGTGGGTCTGTATTAATTAAATTGCAAATCTAGGGGACTTCCAGTTCCAATGGATTACTGTCAATTAAAGGATTAATGTAACTGTCTATTCAGAATAGTTATGCTTTTCTCCCTGGAGAGAAATAGACGTGATTTTTGTCATCTGAGCAGGGCATTACCCATCATAGATAATTTTTAGGCAGCGGCCTAGAGTGGCCCCTTAAGAGGGGGTGCCCCCCCGGCCTCTGCCCCTCCCCTCCCACACCTAAACAGAGTAGTGAATCGCAGGTTGCCGCCCAACTTTCTGGGTGGGTGACCTGCTTGCCCTAGGGGAGCCGAAGGCGTTGTGGGGAGCAGCCTGGAGCCAGCCCTGCCTGGAGCTGCCGGCGTGGGCACCACTTCGCAATCGCAGGCCGATTTCTCATTTGGAAATATCCCCAGGACCCAGAACTGCCCCCTTCCCTGCTCTCCAAACAGGCCCGTAGCTGTGGTGGGGCATTTTGCAATTCCACCCCCTCAAACAAGAAGCACACCCCCACAACAGCTGCTGCCCCCTCCTCCCTCCCCTCTTGTTGGCATTAAAAGGGCCGACCAGCTGATCGGCAGGAGCACATGGCCCGCTGATCAGCTGGTCGGCCCTTTAAATCTTGCAGCCATCCCTCCAGCCTGGTGCCAGAGTTTCATTCACAGTTCACCTGCTTTTATCCCCCCCCCTTCCCATAGGACAAAAAGCTCCCAAAGCACCTGCCCTCCCCCTTGTCAGCATCTCTCTCTGGCCCTTTGTGTCATGCTTTCCCTGGGGGCATCCTAAGGCACAGACCTCCCCCAGTCCTGCTTTTCACCCTCACCCCTCCAGGGCTTCCTGCACCTGCATGCCCTTCTTGCCCCCCAGCCCAGCCATTTCTCCAAGCCAGCCCCAGACCCCAGCTGTCAAGGCGCTCTCGCTTCCTTCCCTCCTTGCCAGCCACAGCTTAGTGGGAGGGGGGCTTCTCCAGGGCAGTGGGGCTTGGTGCTAGGAAGGCAGCAGGAGCCAGCTAGGCATTGGGGCCACAGACGCGCCGGCCCTGTTTTTATCTCTTTTGGGGGGGCAAGAAGAGAGACAGGCAGAAACCACCAAAGTGCACCACGTCGGAGGCCCACAAGCCTGAGCCAACCCCACCTGGCCGCGAAGGGGAAAGGGAAGGTGCCTGTCAGTTTAAAAGCCCAGCCTCTCTTCTCTCTTTCTCTCTACACCGCCAAGCCCTGAGTTGAGTTGCAAGAAGCATTTCCAAATAAACCCTGCTTGGCCCTTTTCGGAGTGAGCCGGCGCTGGGTGAGGTTTTTCTGCATACCTGGAGGGCCACCCACGTTTGCAGAAAAGCCTGTTTAGGTGAGTGTGCCCCCTATATGCAGATTTAGGTATCTGCCCATAGGGGGCACAGTTGGGAATTAGATATATAGATGATCATGACTGCTTGAGTTTGCTAATTATTTCCCTCAGTAAACTGCCTCTGCTATTCCTAGATTCTAAGTATTCCTTCCAAATTTGTAAAGGAGTTTTGAAGTTTCTTAGTAGATGTCCTTATTATTGGCATATGTCACAGCCAAGAAGAGGGCAGAATGTAAGACATAGCTCCTTTGGCACCGCGGTGAGAACAGGCAGAAAGAAGGTACGGTAGCTTCTTTATGGTCAGGTTATTCTAATGTGAAAGTTGAAAAGTGGGGCACATTCACACAGACATGTGTTTCTCGATATCATGTACAGTAACAACAGCTGTTAATAAATCGTTGCACATAATCCAGATGACATTCATCTAGCAGATGATTCCATTATTAAAAAACCTGCCATTTTGAAGCACTTGCATTACTAAAGCAAATCACCCTCAAGTGGCATTTTTTTTCTCCCACAAATGTATCTTTTGCATTTAAGCTTATTGTGTGGAATGTGGTCGTGTGTCACAGTATCTATTGGACACACGTCTGTGATATCAGTGGAGGCCAAAGATGGATATTCCTCACAGAAGTTTCCCCTATTCCCTGGCACATTCTTAATCATAACACAAGAAATGTGGGAAGCATTTTCTGGAGCCAGCATAAGGAAAGAAACTATGTGGACAGTGCTAACCATGGGTAGCTTGCACTTAATATCTCTGCTTGGTAGACAAGCTTTGAATATGTCATGTGCCCTTCAGGAGTCATGCATGATCAATATGAATGTTTGAGAGATTTATAAAAATGATGTTGTGGGTTTAGACAAACTGAGGCAGTGTGGGGAGCTGAGGACATTGTGACCTGTAGAGTGCTCCTCTTTGATTAAATTAATCAAGGATGTTGAAAGTTGAGTCCTATTCATATTGTAGCCTTTTCTGACAATGAAATATTTCACCAAGGTCTTCCAGCTTCATTCCATCTATCAAGAATAACTTTATCATGGGTTCATTTCTTTTAAAAGACATTTTTGTTTTGGTCTTTATGTAGCAACTTCTAGTGCACTCCACCCCAAGTCCTTCAAAAAACCAGGTGCAAGCTTTCTTCCAATGAAAATACAACCTCCTTATTTTTAAATGAAATTTGTCCAGCTTTAGCTTCCAAGTCATCATCTTCTTCAAAAGCATCCAATATTAAACTCCTTGTGTCATGTTTGGAGAGTCAGTTTTCAGTATTCTCTCATATTATCTCTTGAGATGCATATGACCTAACTTACCCTGCTCCTTTACCATTGCTTACTGTAAGTA
>NW_015160208.1:1265751-1299390 GCF_001447785.1 Gekko japonicus
TGTACATTGTCTGTGCAAGTGCTTTTTGTTTTTACATTTTTCTGCAAACATGGGGTGGCCCCACAGGTTTGTAGAACAATTAGTCTTGTCTGTACCTGGCCCCATTCTCCACGTCTGTTAGTCCACACAGGGGCCAGGTGAAAAATTAGATACAGGATGAAAAATGAAAAGATTGCCATGCCCTGTTCCCTAAAAGAATCTCCTTGGGCCTCATGTTCTCAGAGATGTATCAGTCAATGTCCTCCTTCCTTCCTCTTTTTGTGTTTTTCCCCCCCAACCACAAAGACTCAAGGAAGCTAGAATCCCTACGAATCTAGTGGAGTCCCCAGAACTATGCTTGGGTTTCTTCAGAGTAATATATTTGGGAATATACCATACACTAGAATCGCTTACAGTGTTATTCACTGAGTCTCTGCCACCTGTGTTTCTACAGCTTCCTACCTTCCAGCTCATCATGAAGAGTGGCCGTGGCAGCAGTTCCTCCTTCCAGTGTGCAAGTTCTAGTGGTGTTGATCTTAGCCTCACTGGTCTACCTATGCAAGTGCTTCAGCGTCCAAGCAGTGCCTCTCCAGGCAAGCATGTTGCTCGCTCCATTTCTGTCATCACAGAAAACAAACCAAAGAGGAATATCCTAGTGAGTATTAGGGGTTGGAAGGCTTGTTTTCCTGTATAATTTATGTGGTTTCTTTTCCCCCCTCATAAATATTGTAGATTTAAGAATAGCCTTTAACTTGGTGTGCTGGTTTGAATGTACTCTATCACTGTTTTGAATAGAGTCCTGTAGCCTAAGAGAAATTATCACTTTGTAATGCAAGAATTTTTGATTTGAAAAAAATCTCCAAAACTACTGCAGCCCTCTGTAGGAAGGTTTTTGTGGATTTGTTTATTTGTGACAAGGGAACGTAGACATTATCTCACTAAATTACAAGGATAGATTCAGGGGGGGTAGTTGCGTTGTTCTGAAGGAGCGGAACAAAGTTTGAATCCAGTGGCACCTTTAAGACCAACGATTTTTTATTCTGGGGATAAGCTTTCGTGTGCATGCACACTTCTTCAGATACATTGAAACAGAAGTCACCAAACATTACATATAGGTAGAGGCTGAGGAGGATGTTGCCAGGAAGGGCCAATTAGAGTCAAGATGCATAAATAACATGATTATGGAACATGATTGTGTGGGTGTGGAATCTTTGTACACCAACATCCCACACAAAGCCATAAGGAACATGATTTCTGACAACACAGCTGACTTTGCCACCAACCTCTGCCATTTTGTTCTCACCCATAACCACTTCAAATCTGGTGACAACTTGCTCCTTCAGATCCATGGTACAGCCGTGGGCACCCACAAGCCCCACAGTATGCTAACATCATCATGGGCAACTTGGAGCAGCACTTCCTAAACGCCTACCCACTCACGCCTCTCTTATACCTGCGATACATTGATGACATCTTTATTGTCTGGGCACATGATAAAGAAACCCTGGACAAATTCCACCAGCATTCAGTGACTTTCACCCCACCATCAATCTGACAATGAACCAATCTATGCAAGAAATACATTTTCTGGATACTACTGTACAAATACACAGTGGATGCATAGGCACCACCTTGTACCGGAAATGTACTGAGAAACATCTCTGCATGCCTCCAGCTACCATCCTAAACATACCAAACAATCCATTGTATATAGCCAGGCTCTATGCTACAGCTGCACCTGTTCCAATACTACAGACAGAGATTCTCAAATGAGGGATCTACAATAAACCCTTTTGGAACCAAAATATCCAAGAAACAGGTTAACAAAGCCAGGATGGTGCTCAGAAAAAACCTATTGCAAGACAGGCCCCAAAGAGACAATAAAAGAATACCACTAGTGGTTGCATACAGCTCTCAACTCAAAACAGTTCGCTGACATCATCAGCGACTTACAACTTCTACTGGACTAATGACAGTTCTCTTTCACAGGTATGGGGGGGTAAACCTTTTCTTGCCTGCAGACAGCCCCCCCCCCGCCCCCCCAATCTTAAACAACTCACCCACAATAACACAACATCTAATTTGAACATGAACACTGGTAACAGAGCTTGCAGTAAACCCAGATGTCAACTTTGCTGCCACATACACCCAGACAACACAATCACTGGACCTGACAACATCAACTACACCATCTCAGTCTCATTCAGTTGCTCATCTTCTAACATTGTATATGCCAATAAATGCCAACAATGCCCTTCAGTTCTGTACATAGGGCATATAGGTCAAACCCTACATCAAAGGATAAATGGTCACAAATCACAAAATCACAAGACTGAGAAACCTATAGAAGAACATTTCAGCCTTCCAGGACATTCAATGGGGGACCTCAAAGTAGCTGTTTTATTGCAAAGGAACTTCAGAAACAGACTAGAAAGGGAGATTGCGGAGTTACAAGTTATAATAACACTCAGGACAATGGAATCCCCAGGGCTTAACAGAGATACTGATTTCTTATCTCACAACACATGCTAAGGTCATTTAGTTCTCACATCTGTTCATAAACTCCTTTATTATGTTGTATTTTGATTTGCTGCTATTCACATGTCTTGCCAATCACCTTCATCCAGTCTTAGCTATATTTACTGCACAGTTACTTATGCTTCTTGACTCTAATTAGTCCTTCCTAGCAACTACTGGCTCACCCTTGCCTTGCCAATGTGGGAATTTGTGGGATGGTTTGCAATGGCTTACCTCATTTCTCTACGGTCGGCAACAGAGGGTAGCATGGGAGGGCCAGTGTCTCTGAGGTACCCACTGGAATGTGGGGTCCCTCAGGTGCCACTTCTCTCCCAGATATTATTTAACATCTACATGCACCCCCTCACCCAGCTAGTCGGGCTAGGGTGTCATTAATAGGCCAATGGCACCCGGCTATTTCTGTTGATAGGTGGCCAGCCAGCCGCTGCTCCCATGATTTTAGCCAAGGGTTTGGAGACCATGGTTGGGTGGTTAAAACAGAGCCAGATGAAACGGAATCCGAGTAAGATGGAGGTTCTCTGGCTGGGTAGGGGTGAGCTGTGGTTGGGTTTCCAATTTCTGACCCTTGATGGTATGCCCTTGTCACCGACTCAAACCATCAAGAGTCTGGGCGTGATCCTGGACCCCACTTTGTCTGTGGAGGCCCAGGTCACAAGGGTGGCCAAGCTGGCATTTTTCCAACTGCACCAGGTCAGGCAGCTGGCTCCCTACCTGTCTTGCCCCGACCTAGCCACAGTAATCCATGCAATGGTCACCTCCAGGATAGACTACTGTAATTCGCTGTACACAGGCGTACCCTTGCACCTGACCCAGAAGCTCCAGCTGATCCAGAATGTGGCTGTGCAGGTCCTTACAGGGACCCCTCAGACAGCACATATCCAACCTATGCTGCATGAGCCCCACTGGCTCCCAGTGGAGCACCAGATCTGGTTCAAGGTGTTGGTGTTGACCTTCAAGATCCACATACCTTCAGGACCACCTCTCTCAATATGTCCCTGGAAGAGTGTTATGCTCTAGTAATAAGAATCTGCTTGTGGTCCCCAGCTCGAGAGAGGTCTGACTGTTCTCGACCAAGGCCAGGTGCCTGATGGAACTCTCTGCTTGAAAATATTTGGGCCCTACAGGATTTACTACCTTTCCGTAGGGCCTGCAAGGCAGGGATGTTCTGCCAGGCCTTCGGTTGAGGACAGCGACAGTTGGCACTCTTGTACCCTCCTTCCAATGCTCCCTCTAAGCTGTGGAGTCCTGTGAGCAAAAATTCTACTTTGTGAGCTACTGGCATTAAAGTTGTGAGCAGGCGATTTGACTACTGCATAAATTAGTTTGCTCTGGAGCCACCCTTCCTGAGCTAAGGCAAAAATGTGTGGGCCGGAGGCTAAAAAACTGTGAGCTACCTCACACTAACTCAGCTTAGAGGGAACACTGCTCCTACCCAGCCCTCCACACACCTTCACTCAGGGAGCTAGTGGGAACAGACATTTTTCGCCATCTTAAATAATGTTGTATTGTTTGAAGTATATTGTTTTTAGTAGTTTCAATTGTTGTTTAATGGAGTATCACTATGTTTACTTGATGTAGGCCCCCCTGAGCCCTGCTTGCAGGGAAGGGCGGCCTAGCAAGTTGAAATTAATAAACATAAACACATAAATAAATAAACATCCTCCTCACTCTGTCTATACCTAGTATATGTAATGATTGGTGACTTTCTGTTTCAGTCTGTCTGAAGAACTGTGCATGCACACAAAAGCTGATGTCCAGAATAAAACACTGTTGGTCTTAAAGGTGGCACTGGACTCAAACTTTGTTAAATTGCAAGGATTTAGTCATTCCATTTCCATTGTTAGAGCAGAAAGCTGCTATGGCATATTATAATTCTTTGGCCTGCCATGAGGAAACGATAGAGATTATGGAACTCCTCAGCTAACACAGGAAATTCTTGGAGGAAATAATTGCTCCTGGGGAAGAAATTGAGAAGGCACCTATTTTAACTAGATCTCTGGGGATATAGTCTACCACCTTGTGCTACATTCTCCCCCTCCAGGAGAACTGGAGTTTTACAAGAACCTCTACTTTCCCCCCAGCCCTACAGGTCAAATAAGCCAAAATGAAAGTTTAATATCTTAGTTTTGGAAGATGATTCAACCTAATTGTGTATTTCAAGTTATTTTTAAATGTATAGACAATTGTAATTCGTTATGAAAATAACCAATTTAGCTTATCAATCCTCATTTAAAGAATTAGGTAAACATAAGGAGAGAGTGCATATTTTATTTAATATATACTTTTTAATTCTGAGGGGGAGGGCATCTTAGTATGTGTGATTCCCACCAGTCAGTCAAGGAGGCAGGTTTTAATTCCAAACATCTTGTTTCCAGTGGTGGGGGTCACCTTGCTCCTCAGTTCAGGTGTTCCCCAGGCTGTATAATAACCTTCTCCTAAAACTCAGAGCGAAAGGGCTGTGGGGAAGGACTGTGGTTCAGTGAAACAGCCTTTGCTTGGCATGCCAAAGGTCCCAGGTGCAATCCCCGGCATCTCCAGTTAAAAGGACCAGGCAGGAGGTGATGTGAAAGACCTCTGCCTGGGTCCCTGGAGAGCCTCTGCCAGTTTGAGTAGACAATACATAAGCACATAAATAAGAGAAGCCAATGTTGGATCAGGCCAATGGCCCATCCAGTCCAACACTCTGTCACACAGTGGCCAAAAATAGCAGGTGCCATCAGGAGGTCCGCAGGTGGAGCCAGGACACTAGAAGCCCTCCCACTGTTGCACCCCCCACAAGCACCAAGAATACAGAGCATCACCTGCCCCAGACTGAGAGTTCGTGTCTATACCTTATGGCTAATGTGTGGCTAACCTTGATGGACCAAGGGTCTGATTCAGTATAAGGCAGCTTCATGCATGTTCAAAACTATGGAGAGGCACACGTGTCAAGTGAATACTGTGTAACCCTGATCAGAGCAGATAATAAGCAAAAAGACAGGAGGACAAATCGACAACGTAATTAACAACATAAGGAGAGTATCAGCCCAGATTGTTTCCCCCCCTTAAGTCAGAGTGGGGTGATATGCCTTTTCCTCAGAATAGAAGGAACTTTCACAGTAAGCCTAATGTTCCTTTCTCAGTCTGAGGGGGAGGACTTCTAAGAGTGGGATGTACAAAAGCAGTTGCTCCCATTTTGAGTGGGAATGGCTGACGTATTTAGCCTGGACAACTAGTAGGAATACCTATCAGCAAAAGCTGCCAGAATTGAATGCAAATGTTAAGACAATGGCAGACGAAGGAGCCTGGGTGGCAATTTTTCAGTTGTTGCTACCCTAGAAGCAGTTGCCCCCACCACTGGAGACAGGAAATTTGGAATTAAGATCTGCCTCTTTGACTGATCGGTGGGAGTCACCCATGCTAAGATGCCCTCCTTTCTCAGAGCAGAAGGAACCTTCATGGTAAATCCAACGTTCCCATTTTGTATATTCTTTTCTCTTCTGTATTGATTTAAATAAAAGTCCCCTTGTCCTCTCTCTCTCTCTTTTTTTAAATGTGATCAGTAGCTAAGGAGCACCAGCAAGCACATCCTTTAACTTGCCTTCAAAAAGTATTTGCTGCCCTGTTATTGTAGATGTCATTGTAGGTGTTAAGATAACATCATCATCTTAGGGATGCTCTTAATGTCCAGATGAAAATGAGCGTTTTATCCCAAAAGCATCCAGTTGGTAACCAGTCCTGTGTCCTGAAGTATTGTTGGCATGTTCTCTTCTCTGTCTACTAGGAAGATGCAGGGTTTGGCACCTCCAGAGCTATGAACAATTTACGAAGATCCAACAGCACAACTCAGGTTAATCAGCAAGTGAATGGTACCTTCAAGTGAGTCCTAAATAAATTCTTTGCTGCAAAGCCAGACAACCTGCATTAATACATAGAACTTTACAGAGCCTATTTTGTTCACGCTGCTCTTTGAGAGCTCTTATTGGAAATACCCTTGAAGCCTTCTTCCATGTTCTGGGAACCTACACATAGTGTCTGGGATGAATGGGTTCTACTGTTTTGCACTGTAGTTGAACAGATGCTTCCTGGAAACTGTCCAAGAAATATAGTCCTCTATGAATCCTGGTTAATTCTTTTTTGTTCCTCAGCAGTGCAGAACAGCATGGAGACTTTCTGACATTATTTGATAGCAGCTCAGGTGGAAGGAAGAAATTAGCAAGTTTGAGCAAAGTTTCTCCAGAAAAGAAGACCACATGGAATATTCTGGTAAGGCCATATAAGGAAGGGCACAGTAGAAGGAACTGTTAGGATTAGTACTAACATTTAGTCTTTATGTTCCTAAGGAGAACAACTTCATGAATATATTTGGGGTCTTTCCAATTTTATACGATAAGTACACAACTCTTACTCTGTTGTTACAAGTGATTAGTGAACTCCCTACAGCTTGAATCATAATTGGCTTAGTAGAGCAGCAGTTGTGAACACTTGAAAAAGGTTATTTTTTCTTAAAATGACTCGCTTTTGTGAGTATGTTTTCTGACACTGTCGTCTGTATGAATCACTATCCTTTGGGAGAAGGGGGTCATAGCTCAGTAGCAGAGCACAGGTTAGATCCCTGAAAGTTTAGAGGATCTCAGGCAGAAGGAACTGGGGAAGTCTTTGCCTGCCAGAGACCTGGAGATCCATTAGCACAGTTAACAGCACTGAGGAAGATGGACCAATGGCCCAATTGACTGTAAGGCAGCTCATGTAGATATATATAGAATTTTCAACCTGTCTGCCAGTTAGGATTGGTGTTTGACCTTGATTTGTTTGCCCCACCAGAGGTAGGCCTTTTTAGTTGTGGGCCCTAAGCTGTGGAATGCCCTCCCCACAGCGATTTCCCAGGCATCTAGCCTAAGTTTTAGGTCCTAGATAAAACTTTTTTTTTTTTTGCTCAGACGTTTGTTTCTTGCTTTGTAATGTTGTTTAATGCTTACAGAGTTTTATTAGCTGCTTTGTGATGAGTCCTTTTTATAATATTTTTATCTTAATGCCCTACATTGAATTCTTTTGTGTGGAACAGTTTTATAGCATCTTTTATCCTGATGTCTCCATCCTATTGCTTATAATTTTGTTCGTAGTAGTTTCATTATATTGTTTTCATGTTCTGGCTTTTGCTATTTGAAGCTGCTCTGAGCATTTTTTGAGAATGTGGGTGGTAAAAGTAAATTTTGGAATTGCAGTGGAAGTCAGAGCATTGCTCAGTCAACTGTAAAGTGCCTTTTGTTTTGTGTCTGTCATGCATCATGACACCTTGACCCTGGTTGGTTGGTTAGTTGGTTGCACATACTCCTTATTTGTCAAGGAATGATGGGCCATATTTACCTGATACCTTGGTGCATATGTGAATCTGGGTATTGTATTGTTCAATAAATTGCATTCCCATTTACCTTTGCAGAAATTTCAAGTCAGTTTCAACAATCTGCGCAGTTTCATCCAATTCTGAGCATGATCCAGTAGCATTTACTAGCCTTAGCTGTGTAGACTCATGAATGCTTGGAAGGTGTTAGAAATGTACATAAGCTTGAAATAGTTTTTAAAAAATTGTGAATAGAGTAATAATTTCAGAGGAAGAATGACTGACTCATGACAAAATTGAGAATGATAAGCAGAGGAAATCCATTTCCATTTCATTTATTAGCTTCATTGACCCAATGTCTTAAGCCAAACATGCAAACAACAAGTATAAAATGCATTACATAAAATTACAAGAAATTTAGACAGAACGCCTTTACAATAAAAGCTAGTAAACATGCTCTCAATCAGTAACATCAGACCACATTTTATAAACTTCAATGAATTCTATAAAATCCCATGATATTATGGAAATTCGTTTTAAAATTTTAAAATTGTATACAAAAGGTACTCATAACATTTCAAAGCCGCTTTAAAGATAGCACTATTGAAAGATATTTTGCCACCAAGCGAGTCGTTTCAGGGTCCTCATCAGCTAATAGTATGGTTATCACCCAGGGTTCCATAGGGAGGTGATATCTTTGTAAAATAGGAGTAATCCAGCAGGATCTGGGGTCAATCCATTGGTGGCAAAATAACATAAGATGATCTAAGGTCTCTATTGCACCTGATCCACAATTACACAATCTATTTGAGTAGTGTATTTTAGCAAAACGGCCACTTAGCTCTACAGTTGGAAAAACATTCAACCTTGCAAGCGTGAAGACATATCTAGATCTGGGGGGGCAGAGGAAATCTATATTATGGGCCCATTTATTTTTATACTTTATAGCTTCACTTAAAAAACCCAACCCCCCCCCCCCCCCCCCAGTAAAAAGCAGATGTGGATAAATTTGCTCTCTCACAGGATTCAAATAGCAGTATTTTATCACTGGAAAACATACTACTCCCCCCCTCCAGCAGCTGTTTTTTGCAGTAGTGAATAGAAGTGTGGCTGTGAGTGTTACGGGCAACTGCTGTGCACTCCTCCTCTACGGCACAGGAACTTATTTATTTGTTTATTTAAATTTCTACCCCACCCTCCCCACGAATGGGCTCAGGGCGGCTAACAAGCAAGGGCACCATGTGCCGATACATAAAACCAAGTAAAACAAGATAAAATCGAATAAATATCAAAATTTCATAAAGTGCTCAGTACTGTTGCTCTTAAATTAAAACAAGATGGTGTCCAGTAGATGTTACCTCCACCCTCGTACAATAATATGCGTCTCTCTAGTTAAAATAGTGGGACAATTACTGTCCCTCATTTTGTATCATCAGGGTGTAATATTCTCCACTTGGAGCGAATGCTAACACTGCATGATCTGCTCTTTTGTCACCTGGAAAGGCCCCTAGGCTGTCTAAGCAGTGTTTTCCACCACAGCAGATCTAAGTCTGAAGCACTAGAGTAGAAATGCTGGCTTCATAGAAGAGTGGGACGGGGAGGAAATGTTGTCCAACTACTATTCTTGCACTGTGCAATATGCACTGATGCTGCTAACTTCCCATGAGATGTTTAGGTCAGTAACAGTTGACACAGTGGTTAACTTGGCTTCTGTTTAGCTTGCGGGTGTCATACATGCAGAAATACCTCTGATACCAGTTCTTGGTTGGAAAATGCCCCTAGTGCTACCCAAGCAATTCCAGTGTAGCCTGCTACATTGCCATCACTTTTGGAAGTTGTCGTCTCCAACAGGCATTGGCACGTTATATGGGATCAATTTGACAGTCATGGAAGGGCTGGTGTGGACCATGTGTTGAAATAAGGACACTTATTAAAGTATCTGGATGTGTGTTATTGTATTCAATGGCATTCTTTACTGAAAAGCTATGTTTATAATTGTCTATGTATGTTTTATCCTTTTGTAAGCTGCCCTGAGCCTGCCTCAGCAGGGAGGGCGGGGTATAAATTGGACTAATAAATAAACAAACAAACAAACATTGGCTTCCTCTCATGCTTACCTCTGGTTACATTGTGCAGGATGAGCAGCCTAGAACCTTTCCTGTCCCGTCCAGCACCAGGGAGACCCCTGCAGGCATGAGGAAGAAAGAAATCTATGTGCCACTTGCAGCCAACTTCACTGCCAATAACAGGTTAGAAAGACATATTGGCAACCAAACTTAGCTTCTGATGTTTCACATTTAAAAAAAACAAAACACCCAAATTATGTTAGACTGATGGGTGCTCTGCTATTGCTGGAATAGCTGTAGTATTTATGAAAAGGGCTGCTTATGAGAGCTGCAAATTGACATCTATGGTAGAGTTGATCCATAGTAGAATTGATCCAAAACAGACTTCCTTAGCTTCACTTTCTCCGCGGGAGGAGTGCACTACCCCTTTGCAACAGAGTTTTGTCCCAGCATTTCCCCTGCTAGAATGTACTGCTCAGTATCACACACGTGGATCCTAACTTTGTCTCTTGCCTGTAGTATTTGAGAGAGCAGCAGCAAAGGAATCTGAGTTGAAGTCTAATGACCAAGAGAGATGTGAGTGTGCACAGCACACATCTTAACTTCCTGGGCATGGTTCTGACTTAGGAAATTAGAAAATTATAGAGTACAACTTTTATCCAGCATGTAGCTGTTTCTGTGTTTCTGTAGGCTAAACACACCCAGTTCTCCTACTCACGGCTCTTCTGTTCCACACGACCGTTGCTGAGGCTTAGAGGTGGTTCATGGCCCTTTAAAAGCACCATATCACTGAGAGAATGCAGTTGCTGTATCTTCTGCTCTTCTTCCCACCTGCTGTGGGAAGTGGGATATTGCTGCATGGGAAGTGGAAGAGACGAGTAGATGAAAGTTTTAGGGGAGCAGGAAGACAGGAAAGACAGGCTTGGCTTCTCTACCTTCTTTCCGCTCATACTTCTTTGTCAGGGTGGTCCTCTAATGTGGAAAATACTTTCCTCTTGTGCTAGCCACTTTCCAGTTCCTTGAAATACATTGGCTTTGAATGAGCGGAAGTGCCTAGTACCAGAGGAAAATGCTGTCTGCAGCAGAGGTCTGCCCCTGCTATGGGTGAAGAAGTGGAAAGAAGATAAAGGATCCAAGCCAGTGTATCTGCATCTCTGTTGTTTGCTTTGTAACTCCCACTGGGGCATGGAAGACATTCAGAGAAGTGGCTTGATAGCCTGCCTCTGCCTCCCGGCCCTGGTATTATTCTTTGGAGGTCTCCCATCCAAGTACTTGCCAGGCTTGGCCCTGCTTAGCTTCTGAGATCTGATGGGATCACGCTTGCCTGGGCTATCCAGGTCAGGGTGTTTGCTTTGTAACTTTTAAAGGGGTAGTCAAAATCTTTGATAGATGACTTAGCTAGCCGGTTTCAAACTCTTTGTCATCACAGTCTTAAGAGGAAGCAGAGCCAGGAGAATCTGTTATGTAATGTGTTCCAGAGCTAAGCTTTACCTAAGCTTTGGATAAGGGGGTGGCCCAGTTGATAAGGCTTTGAGTGGTTCCCTGTTTGGATGGAATATTGAAGAAAGTACATTTAGAACAAAATAAGCTAACATTGTCTTTTTCTTCTGTGAGGAGTAACAAAGGTGCTATGGGCAACTGTGTCACCACCATGGTGCATAACAACTACTCCACTGCAGACAAGGCCCCTGCACCCAAGAGCTCCAACCAGGCCACAATTTCCCTGAAGTAAGTAAGTCCTTGAATATACCTGTTAAGGCTATCCTTTCAGTGGGCCGTATAACTAGGGAGCAGCTAGAAAGCCTAATTGTAGCAGCTACTTCTACTTTTCCAATACAAGCAA
The DNA here is from genome assembly GCF_001447785.1 of Gekko japonicus. Lineage (NCBI taxonomy): Eukaryota > Metazoa > Chordata > Lepidosauria > Squamata > Gekkonidae > Gekko > Gekko japonicus. The sequence goes on from NW_015160208.1 coordinate 1,277,498, forward strand.
GTACAGGGATCAGAGAGGGTTTGAAGAAAGACGACATATCTAGGTGTGGAAAAAGTGGCAAGAATGCATGTTCACCTTCAGTGTCCTGAATGACCACTTACACGTCTTGAATGACAAGTCCCACAAAGAAAGCAAAACATATTTCTCAGTGTCAGGCTACGTGTGGCATTGGAGTTCTGTGTTTCTTTATCTTAAAAAGCAGTCCCAGGTGGTCCTGGGGATCTGTATCCCTTACACACATACAGGTACTTTCAAGTGTCAAAAGACATGGTGGGAGTTCCAGTACTGTATTCTTGCTGGTGTAAAGTTTCATTTGTCTCTTGTAACTAGACTATGTGTGAGCAAAAGGGAGCTTCCTTTACCATGTGCTAAATGTTCAAGTTTTCTTTCTCTTTCCAGCATGCTGTCATCCCTTGCCCAGGGCAAGTATAAATGTAGATGAGAGTACAAGAGCATTTTTAATGGATTGGTGGCCAATAAGTTATTCTAAGTGACTGGATGCTTCTACTTCCAGCATGTTCATTACCCTAGCAATTTGTCTTTATATGAAAAGGGACTCAGTAGTTGTATAATTATGTTTTCCTTCAGGGAATAGAAAAGTGTTGTGAAAATGGGCAAAGAGCAGTTTCTCCTCCCAGCGTGTTGTGTTGTTCTGTAGTCCACAATCTGGAAAACTGGCAGATCGTTTCATCATGATTTCCCTGCTGTTTGTGACACCATGTGCATACTGGAGGTCCATTATGAGGCTTCTGGCTACACTCTTGTCTTCCTTCCTTAGCAACATTATCAAAGCCACCTCCAATGAAGATACAGAGAGCAGCAGCTACATGAAGTCCCAGAAGAACTTTTCCAGCAGTAACATCTTGGCTCGGAACAATAACACCACCACCAGCATCCCCCTCAGGAGGCAGGAAGTGTCAGAAGAGGAGGCTGAGCGGTAAGCATGAAAGACCTGACTGGTAAGGGAAGAGAGAACTGGAGGAAAGGGTGGCAGATTAGGTATACCTGTTAAGAGGAAGCCACACAGTAGCTCAGAAAGGATGATGCAGAGCATCGCTTGTTGGTGTTTTAACTGGTGTGCATCTGAACAAAGTTTGGGTCCAGTGGCACCTTTAAGACCAACAAAGTTTTATTCTGAGTATAAGCTTTCATGTGCATGCATACCTCTTCAGTTGCATCTAAAGATGCATCTGGTTATTTCCAGTTCATAGATCAGATCCTTCACAGGATTTTCTTAAGTGCTGTTGGTGAGCAGTAGGTCTGACTTGGGGTTTAAGGGGTCTACCCTTCTGGATGGTGTTGCACTCCCCTTGGAAGAAAAGATCTGTAGTCTGGGGATGCTCTTGGACCCAAGTCTACTGCTGGATAAGCAGGTGGCAGCTGTGGCCAGGAGTGTCTCTTACCAGCTTTGATTGCTTGGCCAGCTGCGGCCTTTCCCCGGGCAGAAAAGATCTGGCCACAATGTTATGTGTGTGTTTGGTTGGTTTCAAAGTGTGTTTTTATTATGTATGTTTTAATTTGTTAGCTGTCTTGGTGGCCTTTGTGAGGGCAGAAAGGCAGAATATGAATTTTCTAATGAAAATCATAATTTCTGTAAAATAGCACTGATAAACTCCAGTTTAGGTCTTGGTTCTCTTCTATGCTTGTCAGAAATATACCCTTCAGGAATGCATAAATTGTTTGGGTGTTGTACTCCATGTTTGGTAGAAGCCTAGAAACTGCTTAGTTATTGCTGGAACCTTTTCCTGCCCTTTCAGGTTCATTAACCAAGTCAATTTGGCTGCCGTGACCATCCAGCGTTGGTACAGGAAACACTCACAGAGGCACAAGGAAGGCATGACCCAGCTCGAGTGCTTACTTACTTCCAAAAGAGAGGTCTGCTTTGCATATTTATTTATTCATTTATTTATTTATAGTCCACCTTTGTCACAGGGACTCAAGGCAGATTACACATAGTGAGTCAGTACAAATCAACAAAATGGGACATTCAATAATCAATGCATTAGGATTGTAGAAGTCTGAAATCAGTCAGAAAGAACTGAAGCCCAGCATAAGTATTAACAATGACATATTTAGCAGTGCAAAAATTACTTAACAGGATCCTACTTACAATAAGCTATATGCAGCAGTACAGACCACAGTCCCTAATCATATGTGTATTTTAGTGAAGTCTCCTCTGTACTCCTACCCTGTGGAAAACAGGGCAAACATTGTTTGCTCCCCAAGAAGGACATATTTTTCTTAGCATACCAGAGTCTTCAAAGAGCCTTGATGGCCTGATAAGCATTTGTAGCTTATACAGCAAGCTGCTGAAGGCTGAAGTGAAGTATACATTGCTAAATTTAAGGAGCTGAATGAGCCAGACACAGTTTTTTTCAGATTATTCCCAGTAGCCAGATCATTTTGACCTATCTGGTGGCCTGTCTGTGAAATAGTACCTCCAAGCCTGTCCCTGACATTTGTTCTTCAGAAGGAATAACCGTTTATTGCACCAACCATTTCCAGACTAAACAAATGGGCTCGTTGGCTGCAGATTACCCAGGGCTGTGTATTTTTGTATTGGATGCCCCCCATCCAGATTCTTTGCAAAGGAAATCTAAATGAATTATGCAGATTTACATATGGGTGGATATTTGTCTGTATTGTGTCTCTCATTCTGTTTCCTGAGGAAATGTTCAAAGAATGTGCAATTGTTTGGTGAGAAGTAAAGAATATGAATATTGGTTGAGGGTACAAAACAGGGAAAGATGTGAGGGAATGGTAGGGAGAAGGGAGGGAAGAATAGATGTGCAGGACCCCAATGCCTACCTCCTCCTTGCTAAATTTGTATGGGTCTGCTCAGTTCATCTGACGTTTTCTATTTCACCAGATGTGGGGGGTTTTCTTCACAGCTTTGGGAAAAAGGAGCTTGTCTTTTTTTAAAAACCCACATAATTCATAGAGATTTACTTGTGCTCCTTTATGCAGAATTTAATCTTGTGCCTACTGTTATAAAATAACCCAAACTTTGCAATTCTTGGGGGGGGGGGGTTTGTCAAAACTGAAAATAATCTCATGAGGACAACAGTAGTCAGGCAGTTTTTCATGCAGGACTGCTGCAATGCATTTGTTCTTTTTTGTCCTATAGTAGCAGACCTATGAATCTTAATTGAGCTACGTCTAAAATGATCAGGGGTATATCATCTGAAGCATTTTTTTTTCCAATATATTGGGGGGTGTAGCTGCTGTATTTGCCTCTATTTTTAGGTCATTGGTTTTAATGACCCAGATGGTGGATCATTAAGAATACCTTGATGTCTCATAATGATAACTCATTGTGTTTCTTGACAATAGAAATCAGGGTATAACTGACTAACAATAATTTTAAAATACCCTCCAAGTTAGAATCTCCCTTGGGGTTAACTAAAGGATTTGACCAGGGAAGTGGGGCGGAGATTCAGCTGTACCCTGCACTGAACAGAATGCTGATAACTTGAACTGATCTCTTCTGTTGTGTATCACTTAAGGCAAGGCAACAGCATCTCGCAGAGGAGGGCAACCTTTCAGATTTGCCACAGAGGCGAGAGGAGGAGAGGAGGAAGATTCGAGAGGAGAAGGCACGTCTGGCCAGGAAAGCAGCCATTCAGGTACAGGCGCTCAGTATGAGCTTTGTGCACTTGGGAAGGTATTATTGGTCTGTTGTATTGAACTAAAAGTTAGGTCAGGTACATTTGCTTGTGCTTCATGTTGGAGGAGCAAGTGAATGAGGACAAAGCTTTCAGAACCAATTGTTTTTTCTAGGAACTGCAGCAGAAACGGGCCCAAAAAGTCTTGGATACACAACGCTTGGTTGAGGAGGAGCTGGCGATTATGAAAGAAAGCAAGAAAGCAGGCAGAAGAAAGCCTGGGAAAGCTGGCTCTGTGAAGAATAGCAGCCCTGCCAACAGTGTAATCAAAGCCAACAATGCAGGTGAGAAGTACTGACAGACTGGGAAAGTACAGGTCCAGACGTCACCAGAAGGTCCCTGTGGTCCAGTTCCTGTGCACTAATGTGGACCTTGTAGATAAAGTAATTATATTGAATTCCCAGTGATTATTAACAAATGTCGCTTAATCATACAGGTTCTGGAGGGCCAAAAACTAGAGATGAGAAACAAATGCATGGTATTATGCTAGAGTTATATATGGGGCAAATAATAAGTTATAAGAGAAATCCAGATTATATGAGCAAGCTAACAGTGCTATATGAGAAGATGCAGGCAGCTAAATGCCAAAGCTGGGTGTGGGGGCAGGACCCTGGACCTAGGTGATTTTGAAAAACAGAACCCACCAGTTGTCTGTAAGCAGAAGGCACTGATGGTTACAGACCTTCCTTGTGTTTCCCTTTTCCCCAGAAAAGTTTATTCCCAGGGTCACAGAACTAATGTGGAGTAGTAGCCGCCACACTTGTCAGGAGGCTGCAGTCGGGAGGGGATGAAATTGCCCTTCCTCGCTCTTCTGTCAGTCCACTGGACCTCACAGTTCCTTCGCACATCTATAAAACACTAAGCCCTGACATTTTCATGGGTATGATGTGCCTGCTGTTGCAATTGCTATTTTTGTTATTTGCAGATGCTAATTTCAACTTGGCAGCTACAGATGTAGAAGAACACACTACCATGGCATGTCTCTCTATCCCAGGACAAAACAAACTACCTGAAGAGCAGCCACAGGTGCTGCCTTTTGTCTTCTCATTCTTCTAAAAGCTTCCCCATTTTTTTTCCTTTTTACCATCTCACTTCCTGGTTTGCACAATTCCCATTTGCTTTGGGGAAAAATGCTTGGCTGGGAAATAATTCACTTGCAAAACTTACTCTGTCCCCTCCATTTGAATAAAACATTCGTGATTCTGCCCATTTTGCACTCTGTGCAATCTCACCATACACGGTTTCCCTCTCTTGCCTAGGATGTCAGCTCTGGAAAGATGGCCAGTGAAGACCTGGAGGCAATGATCACTGCAGCAAGCAGGGCACAGCCCAAAGTGACCCTTAATGAGCTATTGGACACCTTAAAGCTATTGGAGGAGGAGCCAGAGTTGCTGCCACAGCCAAAGACTTGCAAGGAGGATAAATATGCTTGGATTGATGGGGTAACTAATATAAGTGGGATAAGGCAGAGGGATAGATCTCACTACCTTTATCTGTTTTCTCTGACTTTCTCCGAAGTGATGAGCCTGAATCAGCAGTCTGATTTGGAGTTCTTTTTCTTTGCATGGGTAGGGAATCCCAGAGAGTGAGTGATGCACCTCATTGCCCTTGCTGGCTGTGTTGTGTTGCTTTCTGATTAAAGCAGGGTTGCTATGAATTGTGAGGTCCAGCAACTTCCAATGTGATGTTTTGCTTACTCATCTCAAAGAGAAACAAAGTGGAGGAAAGAGTCCTTTCACTATCCGGGAGTTCCTTTCCTTCATCAAACTCACTTCAGTATCTGAGTCACAGTGAGCTTGAGAGTGGTTCTTTTGGGGAAAGTGGTCATACAAACAAGCTTTTATTCACAGCAATCTTATCTGCCCACAATCTGTGAAAAGTCTGATCTGCATTGTCTAACATTGATACCCAGTGTTTTTTTCCTCCAACACAGGAGGCAGACTCAAATTCTCTTACTGCTGACAACCTGGAGAAGTTTGGGAAACTGAACTGTTCTCCAGGAGTCCCTGAGGAAGGAACATTGCTGTCAGAGGCCAAACTTCAGAGTATCATTAGCTTCTTGGATGAAATGGAAAAATCTGAGCAGGAGCGGCCTAGGTCTGCTGCCTCTGCTTCACAGCGTGAGGTGAGTCTTTTGGGTTGACTTTCAGTAACATTGGAGATGGTCAATTTGCAGGGAATGCATTGAGCAGGGAATATCTCCACCTGATGGGAGTAAAAAAGAGGATTAGATTTGATAGTTTGTGTCTGGAAAAGGACTGTAACTGGCTGCTCTGTTAGCTTATTGTATAATTCCTCATTTTTTCAATATATGATTTTTTTTGGGGGGGAAGCCTGGGATAACTAAATATGCCTTTGGAAGAAAGAATTTGCAACTAGTACAATATGGACTGAATCCCTTTAGAAGATGTTCCATAAAGAGGCAATGCCTTGGATACTGATTTATTAGCCTATTGAAGGAACTATCACCAAGACCTTAATGGGTCCAGAAGTCAGAGATTTCAGTCCCTAGAGAAGATTGCAGAGAGATGGAGGGACTGCTGTTTGTTTCTAATGCTGTTCCTTTTTGGTTGTGCCATTTACCAGGGTCTATTGTCAGAAGAAGAGCTAGCTCACCTGGAGCAGGCGTCAGCTGTTGCCACAGAAGTCACCAGCTCCATTATGCGTCTGAAGCTAGAAGTAGAAGAGAAAAAGAGAGCCATCACATTACTACAGACAGCACTGGTGGGTGATTAGAGCCTAATTCTTGGGCAGTCTGCATGTGCTGGAGAAAAGGGAGACTGTATCATAAGGTATGGTGAAACCCAGGGTTTAGCTGTATTACATGAGTAGGTGCTTGGGTTTAAATCTTGTGCAGCCAAAGAGGTAGAACCCTACCTGCCTTGGCAGTCCATGCGTGTTTGCTGTTCGGTTTGTGAGACCAGCTTGAGTCATGAGCATCAGTGTGGGCCTACGGATCCGCACTTGTTTGGGTATTTTCTATACTCCCTTTTGGGGTTTAATTTGACTGACTCTAAACAGCCAGGCTTTTAGCTGTCATTAGTATGGCCTGATTATTGCCCCCCGCCCTGGCAGGCTCAGCAGCGGGAGCTGACTGTGCGTCATGTCAAAGAGACAGAGAAGGAGCTGAGTCGCCAACTAGCATTGCAGCGGGAGCAGTATGAGGCAGCTGTCCAGCGGCACTTGGCCTTCATCGACCAGGTAACCCTCCCTCATTCCTTTTGTAGATGGGGCTTGGGAAGGCTGAAAAGTTTTCTTCCGTCCCATGCCCTTCTGTTTACAGTCCCTTCCTAGAATCCCTTGCATTGAAAGCTAAGCAACAGTCTCTCATATCCATTTAACAGACCAGTTCAAGGTTCAGTGCTTGACTAGGATTGTGGGGTTCAGAAGCATTGAGAGAACACTGAAAGAACTCCTTTGTTGCCATACAAAGAACCTTCTAGATATTCAGCCTCTCAGAATCATAAAGGCAAAAGACCGAATTTCAGCAGGTTGCAAGAGGATTTAATCGATCTTACTATACCTCCATGGAAATTGCAGAAGAAAAGATTAATACAGTAGCAGCATCTTTTGTTGATCCTACTACTGATCTCAATCCCTCCAAGGAGTGTGAAGCTTAATCCCCTGAGTAATCTGCAAAGAGATGTGGTAGACTGTTTACTTCTGACAGTGCTCCAAAGGAAGTTGAGTGAAATAATATTGTTAACAGATTACAAAAATTACATTCAACCTTAGTGAGTATCACAAAAGGGCATAAAAAAGAAATACAAGATGAAGGTGAGAAAAGGGAACGAATCCCGTTCTGAAAGTAACTCTTAAAACTGGACTACACAAGGTAGATAGCACAGAAAAGTTGAAGAACAACTACTCTTGAGTTTTATAATAGTGGGGTGAGGGTTATTCCATTTTTTTTGTCAAGAAATTTACTCGTGAGTCCTCACAAGGGAGTGATTCAGTTACAGAACTGAACAATCTAGAATGACTCTCTGGAAGAACCACAATTAGCATATTATCTTGGAATATGAGTGGTTGGTATTTCAAGATTGCAGTCCCGAAGATCAAGAAATTTCTAGCCACATTTGATATTGTCCGTGTCTCCTGTAATAAGATAAATGATGATATATTTTTGCAAGGATTTGTTGAATCCACTCCTGTTGAATCCTATCCTGCCTGACCTTTCAAGATCACTATTCTTGATAGTGGCTAGTGATTTTAATGCAAGAATAGGCCCCCACAATACTACTTTCTTTTGGAGAACGATTGGACAGGTATCAGTAGATGTTGAATTTCCTTTTTTCTTCTTCAATCAGATCTAAAGATCAGATAGTTAACAAAGCAGGTGTAAATCTGATGGCATTGGTCTGGTTATCTTGAATGGTCAGGCAGGAGTGGATTCAACAGATTTTGCATACATAAGGTTGAGAGGAAAGAGGGTAATGTTAGATTATGTTAAAAGCTTGAAGGTTGATGATTTCCAGGACAGTGATCATCTCTTCTCTGTCTTGCCATTGAAATCCCATGATGCGGCCATTTGAGAGAAAGTTGTGATTTAGAACTTGCCAAGGAACGGAACACACTTAAACCCTTAAAATGGACAGCTGTGTGGACACTGCATTTTAGACAAATCATAGATTCAGAACAATGCAGGACTTCATGTTCAAAAAGGTAGAAACTGTGATTCATGTTCTGTTTGAATGTCCATGGTATAACGAGGCTAGAGAGAAATGGACTAAACCCTTTATGCAACAGTGGAATGATTCCCCTCGAGATCTTTACGTAGGGTTGCCAAGTGTATCTTCGCCGGAAGCGGGGGCCTCCCGGCCGGCGTCTTATACAACATCTTGGGAGGATGCCAGGCACGCTGGGGGCGGGGCCACGGCCATACAAGGGAAAACCCTAGAGTTTTCCCTTGTATGGCCATGGCCCCGTGCCCGGTGTGCCCGCGTCACTTCCAGGTGACGCGCACGTCGGGGTGGAGTTCCCCCCGGGGCATGATCCGGCGGCGCCGGGGAACGGGCCTCTGGGGCAGGGGTTTCCCCGCCCCCTGGGGGGACTTGGGATCCCTATCTTTACGTTAGTAAGTATTTAATAGATTCTAGATTAGAAAGGTGGCTCAGAGGTTAAGACAGACCCGCTGCAGACCAGAAAGTCTGTAGTTTGGCAGTTTGAGACCCTAGTGCCGCGTGACGGAGTGAGCTCTCATCTCCGGCCCCAGCTCCTACCAACCTAGCAGTTCAAGAGCAAGAAATTGCAAGTAGATAAATAGGTATCGCTTCGGTGGGGAGGTAACAGCATTCCGTGCACCTTGGCGTTTAGTCATGCAGGCCACATGACCACGGAAATGTCTTTGGACAGCGCTGGCTCTTCGGCTTGGAAACTGGGATGAACACTGCCCCCTAGAGTCGGATTTGATTAGTTTTAGAGCAAGGGAAACCTTTACCTTTAGATTAGAAAACATTCTTTTTTAGCTGAATTTCTTGTTCAGGCCATGAGAACTCGGGCAGCCCGTAAGAGGACATCCTCCTTTATGTGGCATGCCTTTGTTCTCTCTGGCTTGAATTCTTCCTTTCTTCCTCTTATTACCAGCGGGATCAGAGAGGTACTACTCAAGACCTGTAGGTTGGGTAAGCAGAATGAGAGAGAGAGAGAGAGAGAGAGAGAGAGAGAGAGAGAGAGAGAGAGAGAGAAGGATGGTGAGGCGGAGGTCTCTGCTCCCATTCACTCACTGGATAAAACAGCAACCTGAGAGTGTTTATTCTCTGATGACTAGTGTGGTATTATACTGGATTCAGTAACTAGGCATACCTGGCTTATTATTCTTTGTGTCATCGCTGCAGCTGATTGATGATAAGAAGGTTCTGAGTGAGAAATGTGAAGCCGTAGTGGCTGAGCTGAAGCAAGTGGATCAGAAATATACCAAGAAGATTGCCCAGATGCAGGAGCAGCATGAACTGGTGAGGAAAGTGAATAAGAGGATTACTCCGCCATCACCTATGTTTATCTAGATGTTTTATCATTGTTGCTGGTTTGAGTAGTTCCAGTTTGGAGAGATAATGGGACAGGCAGAAAACCATTTCTGAATGTTTTCCAGAGAGCTCCGCCCTGATCAGTCCAAACATATTGTGAAACTGCGGGATGCAATTGGAGGGGGGGGGGGCTGCTAATTGTTGAAATTTATAAATTATGTTTTCCATAAAAAGTATCCCGTGTAGAGACAATAGGCTACTTTTGTATGTTGTACTTGGGTGGGGGGAAATGGCCTGAGTGGAAAATCTCAGCTGTACCCATCAGTGCATTTTCCTGCTATGTTGGATGCTTTGTACTTGGTCAGCATGATTATGATGGGGTGGTGGTGCTGGTGGTGATATAAATGTTGACTGTGGGATGCTGCAAGATGATGCATTTGGAACTCCATGCTTGTTCTTTAGTAAACAGTGGCTTCCAAGTCCATGTGCTGGGTAGAGATCCTCTTTTAGCTGAGATGAGATATAGAAATAAAGCAGAGAAACTTAACTACAACTGGAGATCTGTAAGTAGAACTTAGATCCCTCTTCAGAAATCTGTAGCACAGCAGCTTTGACAAAACGTGTTTTGCTGGTTCTTGCTAGGCCCAGAGGACATTTATTTATTGTAGATATTTATACCCAAGTTTCTCCCCAGTGGGCAGCCAAAGAAGTTTACAACAATATTATTTTCTCATAAGTTTTATCACAACAACCCTGTGAGGTAGGTTAGGCAGAGAGAATTAGTAGTGGAAGATTGGCTAGCGAACTTCCCCAGCAGAGTGGGGATTCAAACCTGGCTCTCCCAGATCCCAGTCCAATACTGTAACCACTAACACAATGCTGACTTCAGAAAATGGTCACAGCGGTTCTGTCAGTTACTACTGAAATGACTTGACTGGGAGGGCAAAACTGCCTGGGCCTGGGTGCATCCTCCTTTTCCCTTTCTTTCGTCAGCTGCTTAGACTGAATGGAATTGGGTAACAGGAAGCTATAGCACATTGCCCAGGGCCAGTGCAAGTTAAACTTTGTGTCTGACACTGAATACAATGAGTTTGTGTCAACATGTCTATTGAAAGAGCATTGCACTGACAATACTATGTGAGAATAAAGGTATACATCTTAAGAGGGGGACGTGTTGTTACAATCCAGTGAGTTTGTTCTCGGCTAGACCTGTGGGATCATCCCTCTACTGTTCATTCCTTTGGAACATGCTTCACTGGAAACAGTTGGGTGGTCATAGAAACTGACTTGAGATGTTGGCTTTCTTTATGCCTTTTGCCTATAAGTGTATGTGAAAGGGTAGGGCATTGGAGTAAACTGCTGGCCAGTCCTCCTTCTCTCTCTCGGCTTATTAACCTGTACTAGTGCCTGCAAAGGTTTGTAGCAATTAGTGAAAGGTGTGCTTTAGTACTGAAGAAAGGATGCCTGGATTTCATGCTTCCATCTTTCTCTAAAGCCAGCAGCGCACTGCAAGGTAGTCATGACTGTCATTGTGGCTTAGTTTCTCTTGGAGGAAAACTGAAAGAAAAGGGTCCATCTGCTAATGGATTTGAACTAGCAAAGCCGCCCAAGGCCAAGAAGCTTCTTCTTTGGTTTTGCTGCGTTGCATATCCCTTCCCAACATAGGTGAGAACTTACTGGTGCTTCAGTTGGCCTTCTTTTGGAAAGCACTTTGAACAGATACAGTGGCTCAGCAGCTTCACCTCTTAGCACTTTCCCATGTTGGATACCTTCAAGGCTTTATCCATGTGCCACGGAACCCCCTGCTTTCTGCTCCAGCAGCTTCTTTTTGCCAACACACCTTTCTGTTTCCCTCTGTCTCTCATCTCTCCCTCTTTCTCTCTAGGTCTGGCGCACTCTGGGCCCTCTTTGTGAGGTAAACCTTTTCTGTGCATGTTCTTGGGCTTCAGCCTCTGTCCCTTTCATCTGCCTGACCCAATTGTGTAGGCACAACAATTCTTAACTTCTTTGAGTGGTGCCCAGTGTATCCATTCCTCAGGGATATAGGCAGGGTAGGAAAGGAACTGTGGCTTGGTGCAGAGAGAAGTTCCACTGTTAGTGACATGCTTTGTGCCTCCCCTGGGTATCTGCTGCGGAAGCTATTTCAGCCAGTAAGGTCTTCTCTTCATTGTGAGGTAGAGGGTGCTGAACAGCCTTTTGGTGGAACTGTTACGAAGCAAACCAGTCAACATTCAATATTGGCATACCTTATGGCCTTCACATATGTCTTTTGTACTAATATAGTGCAGTAGATAGATCCAGGTTCAGATCCTCATTCATTCAAAACATTCTTTGGGTAGGCTCGGGGAAGGCTGGAATGATCCTTGTTTTCAGAACCTTAATGGTGGTATGAAAGAGGAATGGCTGCTCATGCTGTACACGCTCAACTTGTTTTTGTACCTGTTAAACAGATTTGGTGAGTTTTGTTGTGTTTCCAATATGTGTTTGAGCAAATGTAACAGTGTTTGTGTGTGTGAGCAAGTGTGTGAAAGCATGTGTGCCCCATATTAAATAAGATGTCTCTCAAACATCTCAGCTCTTCTTAAACGTGATTGCCTGTCTTCAGCCCAAATCACTGTCTCACAGGGTGGTTGCGACCAGTGTTCCCTCTAAGCTTTGTGAGTGTGAGCTAGCTCACAGTTTTTTAGCCTCCACCTCACACATTTTTGTCTTAGCTCAGGAAGGATGGCTCCACAGCAAACTAATTTATGCAGTAGCCAAATCGCTCAGTCACAACTTTAATGCCAGTAGCTCACAAAGTAGCATTTTTGCTCACAAGACTCCACAGCTTACAGAGAGCATTGCTTGTGACAATAAATTGTTACATAATAATCTATCTAGTGGTAAGCACTTTTTAAGGCCCATGGATTCAGTGGGAGATATTCGAGCACATGCTTAATTTTTCAGTTAAATTAATGGGATTTTAAAAGGCTTACATTTCACTGGCTAATGCCTATGCATGCTGTAGAAATGCTAATGGGTTTTCTTTGATCACCAGTCAAAGAGACAGCCACCTGTGGGGTAGTCACTACTCTAGTATTCTTTTCTGCAATCGGACAAAATGTATGCCATTTGAGCAAAGTAGAAATGGACTTTGTCTCATTCGCACACAAACACAACATCTGAAGCTGGATTCAGACAGACATCTGGGAAATTAAAGTGCAAAGAATGAATAACATCTAGCAGGACATACTCCTTGATATTTCCAGAGACTTTGAGGTTTGGGATATGTGGGTGTTTTGAGCTTAGTGGGCCTCAAGGGGCATCAATAACTTTGCAGCATATCCTTACAGAATCTTGCATCTCATTCTGAATTCTTTACTAACAAGAAAATAATTGAATTATTCTTCATTAGAATACAAACTTTGTATATTTACTTCACTCACATTCATACCCCTTCCCTTAAATACAGTTGCAACAAGTGCTTATCAACTGTTTGTCTTGGTGTATGAATTTCTGATACAGAATGAAATTTCTTTAAACATCCTCTTTGCAATGCAAGTTTGATAGAAACCCAACCAGAATAATCAACAAAGCTGGCTGTTAAAAGTAGTGTACCAGCCACTTTCTCTGTCTATGGAAAGCACTGTTCATGATTGTGCAGGCAGCTTCATTATATCACATTGCGGTTACCTAATGAAGATTGTATCAGACCTGTGTCTTGCCTCTGACTGTCTTTCCCACATAGGAAATAAAGAAGCTGAAGGAGCTTATGAGTGCCACAGAGAAGATCCGCCGAGAGAAATGGATTGACGAGAAAACGAAGAAAATCAAAGAGATTACTGTTAAAGGTACGCTGAGGCATGTTTGTTTGCCGCTACCCTTATGCATCAACAGGTGCTTTTTCCATGGGGCGTTAGTACAGCAAAGGAAATCAGTGTGAGCTAGTCTGTTGCATCCCCTCCCTCCTGAGGGAGTATTGTGCCTGGTCTGTAGGGAGGGAAATAAGAAGACTCCAGCCCTAAATCAACTGCATGGTACAAAGGAGGCTGTTTAAAGCAACGAGGATCAGCAGGGGTTTTCCAATGGTCTTCCCTTTGTGGGGATGTATAGTGGTCATTGTGCCTTTGCGTTGTGCTCTTGAGATCACAAGTCAGACTGTTCCTCGGTGTTCCCTTTCCATCAAAGTATTGATGATGGTGTTTTGTTCGGAAACAAGCTCATGACCAAGGGAAGACTTGGTTAGATGTGCAAGAACTGTTATACCCATATCTACAGTGCACAAGTTCCCTTCATTCACCAAGTCAGCTATAGCTTGCCAGTTACTGTATATTTGTGAGAACTTGGTGCAGAGGGTTGGCTGTTTTGGCGAATAGTGGAACAAGACGGTGTGGGGGAGGTGTGAGGGGATAGGGCTGTCTGATAGTGGCTCACTCACACGTGTGTGCTCCGTCACCTCCTCCTGATTGTTGTCCTTGTTTTTTCCTCCAGGTCTGGAACCGGAGATTCAGAAACTTATTGCTAAGCACAAGCAGGAGATCAAAAAGCTGAAAGCCCTGCATGAGGCAGAGCTCTTACAGTCAGATGAGCGGGCAGCCCAGCGCTATGTGCACCAGGCCGAGGAGCTGAAGGAGATGCTGGAGCATGAGAAGGAAGAGCAGGGGCAACGAGAGAGGGAGCTGGCAAGGCAGCGGTATGAAGGGCCAGGGACATGGACGGCAGATTACCAGGAAGGAATAGGAAAATGGAAAGGGGCCGTTGCAGTGGTGCAGAGAGGGAGGAGCTGACAAGGCAATCCAGTGTGGGGGCAAGCAGAATAAGATGAATCTTGCATGGCAGTGGGACAAGACAGGAAAGGTGTGGGGCACAGAAACCAGGGTGATGACAGAAAGCAAGCTGTTTTATATTGTGTGTCTTTAATGGTTGATGAGGAGCCACTGTACTGGAGGAGGCAACAGTCCTGCTGCAAATATCTCACGTTGTGTTTATTAGCCTGGTTCAAAAGTCTGGGTGTGGATTAGGTATTTTACTGAGTTAGTTGCTTACCTTAGTGAAAGCTGTCCATGTGCCACTGGCCCTTTAAGGCCATGAGGGAGAAAATATACACACTGGAAACAGTCAAAAATTCCTTCTAGAAGCAGTATTAGAACATAACATAAGAACATAAGAGACGCCAATGTTGGATCAGGCCAAAGGCCCATCTAGGCCAACACTCTGTCACACAGTGGCCAGAAATACCAGGTGCCATCAGGAGGTACACCAGTGGGGCCAGGACATTAAAAGCCCTCCCACTGTTGGCCCCCCCAAGCACCAAGAAGACAGAGCATCCCTTGCCCCAGACTCCCTATCTGTACCTTGTGGCTAATAGCCACCGATGGACCTCTGCTCCATATGCTTATCTAATTCCCTTTTGAAGCCGTCCATGCTTGTAGCCACCACCACTTCCTGTGGCAGTGTCTATTATGGTGGTCTCTTTCAGAGGGCTAGCACAGGGGTCTTGTGTAGTGCTGCAGGGAGAGTTCAGTGGGGTGGAGAGGCAGTAGATGAACAGAGCAGGATGTGCATGGCATTTTCTGGAAAATAGCGTGCACAGCTGCTCTTGCCTTCTGGTGTTCTTCCAGAGTCTTCACTCAAGGCAGTGGCATGGTCTCTGCTGTGAGGCTTCTTGTTTTCCCACAACTTCCCTGAGTGAGGTCTAGTGTCTTTGTGTGTGTGTGTGTGGTAAGCTCCACAGCTGGGGTTTTTTTCAATAGCCTTTTGTTACCTCCTTTACGTTTTCTCCAAAAGAGGAAGCTATTGGCCTCATTGCATTTTCCTAGACAGTAGCCTAAGTCAAGTATACGTCTCAGTTGATAAGGCTCCGTTTGAAAGAGTCCTTCTACACAGGTATGAGAAGCAGCTGAAGCAGGAGGAGCAAGCTTTGCAGCAGCAGCGGCGCCGACTCTACAACGAAGTGGCTGAGGAAAAAGAGAGGCTTAGCCAGCAGGCAGCAAGGTGAGCGAAGGCCTGCTGGGTTTGAAATCTGGTGGGGCATGTTTAGAGGGTTCGCTCACATGTTGCAGTTCAATGTACAAAACTGATAAGAGAATATTACCATGAACAACCCTTGTCCTGTTTGTTTGTTTGTGTTAAGATGGTGTACTTACAGCAATTAAATAATAGAACTATGTAAAATGTAACTGGTAACATAAAATCAGCAGCGTAAAACTAATAAAAAGCCATAGCATGGGGGGGGGCACCCCAGCAGGACCCACTGGCTGGCCTCACACCTACTGACTGAGATTTGAGGAGGAGAGAGGAGTCCCTGTGCCCAGCGAGGGCTCACATGCTTGACTGGGCATTGAAGGAAGTCCTCTGCTGTTTGGGGTTAGACTAAGGCGCAGCCAGTAGTTCAATCTCAGCTACTGTGGTGGTTGGTGGTGGTGGTGGTGGTGGTGGGGGCTGTATAACATCTCTAGAAGGATGATCAATCCACCTTGGTGCCAGTGTCTCCTTGGGGTTGGTATGGCACAACAACCCTTCATCCAGCAAAATAACATAAAAGCAACCATATTTCTGTAAAACCAAACAATAAAAGTCCAGTGAATAAAATAGAACCCCTCTCTCTCCCCCCATTAATTACAAGCATCATAAGAAAGCAAATAGAAGCTGACTAAAAAACAGGTTCTCTGAAGCTCTCAACTGTTAGTCAGGTTCATATAGGATCTGATGGATTTTTTAAAATTCCCAAATTTCAGACTAAGGACTTCAAAAGAAGAACTAGCGCTCTGTATCTAGAAATGAATTGACATCCAGTGTATTTTTTTCAGCATTGGCAAGACATGTTCCTCCATAATCTACATCAGTCAGTAGTTTTGCTGGTTAATGTTCAACGATCTGGTGTTTCCAGACTGTCTTCAGAGAAAGCCCCACACAGAGTGCATTATGGTCATTAACCTAGTTGTAGTTTAAAGTACGGATAACTCTGGTGAGATCTTGATTTTCAGTGAACTGTCACAGCTGGTGCACCGACCAAAGCTGGTGAAAAGGGACATGTCCCTCAGATAATGCCCGAAGGTCCATCTGCAAGTGAATGTCTAATAGCATCCTCTAGCTGCTCCTTTAGGACAATCCACCTTTAGGACAATCCAATAAACCTCATCTAGAACAGGCTGACTTCTTGTTTCCCAGCTGGCTATGTTATCAACTGATTGTCCCTCAGTCTTGTCTGGATTGAGCTTCAGTTTATTGACCCTAATTTAGCCCATTTCTCACCTCTCAGATACCTGTTCACCTCACTCCACTGTCTCACCTCACTCCACTGAAGAGGCAAAGTGGAGTTTTGTGTCATTGGCATATGACTTCTAATCTCTAGATATCATCTCCCAGTGATTTCATGTAGGTAGATCTTATGCCTAGAGCATACTGCTTTGGTAAACACCATCTCCCACTTGGTGGCTAATGTGCCAGCTGAGACTGGAGCAATTTTTTGTTCCAGTTAAAGTGGATTCTACTTTTGCTTATTTCTTGTAGATATTAGCAAACATTGCCCAATTTTGTTGGGCTCCAGTATTTTCTCCTCACCCCCTCCTTTTAGTCCTCTGCAAGTTGCAAGTGCTGGGAGACTAGCTAGGAACGGACTGAAACTGATTCCCCATTTCTTCAGAGGGGTGAGGTCTGATCTGTCTAACTTGTCAACTGGATAGCTGTTGGTTTCATAGTACTGCTCTCCGCTCCACAGGCAGAGAGCAGAGCTGGAGGAATTGCGACAGCAGCTGGAAGCAAACAGCTCTGTCGTCACCAAAGCATTGAAGGAGGAATATGAGAAGGGGAGAGAGGAACAGGAGCAACGCCATCAGGTCTGTGTTATCCTAGACCCACAGAAGTGTCTGACTGGCTTTTGAGGGTTGTTTTGTGTGTGTGTGCGTATGTGTTGTATCATCTGATCACTCTGGTTTCTAACACTGGAGCTCTGGGGTTTTAAATGCCTCTGCAATTCTTGCTAATCAAAAGAAGTTCCTTGTTATGCCAAAAGACTTATGTGTAGCACAGATTTCTTCTCCCCCCCCCCCCCCCCCCCCCCCGGCCGCATATACCCTGTTGGAGTGGGCCAGTTCTTCCCAAGCTACTGACTTCTGCATAATATAGGCCACCAGAATAATCCTTTCCCCCCCATAATCAATGCTGCTTAAGGTATGATCGGTTTGGCAGTGGGAGGACTAAGCACCACACCATTTTGTATGGTTATCATTCACCCTGATCATAGACTCTAAATGCTGTGGAGAATGTGGGCTTGCAAAACAGAGACTGAGGCTGGTTAGCAAGAAATAGTTTTTAAGAGGTGCTATGATAGAAGCGCTCCATACTAATTTCTTTGTTCCACTATAGTTTCTGGCCAAACTTTTTTTTGTAGTGCCTGAAAAGAGTGATGAGGACTGTCACTCTCATATTGTTGTTAACTCTGGGAAAAACTATTGTCTGTCTCAAGCCTGACCTCTACTGCTGTGGGCCTCAATTGCTAAAGGACAGTGCCGTCCTGGCTTAGATCCATGGACATCGCAGTGGAGAAACATAATATAACCTTATGTCGTTTTAACCTTCCTGTTGGGAAGGGCACTGTTCCTTGGCCCTTCTTGAGATTCATTTTGGTAATGGCAGTGGCCAAATGCCCTGCTTGTTCTGGTGCAAGATCTTGATATAGAGACTCTACCAGGTTTAATATATTGTGGGTTGGAGGGAGACACTGGGACCAGTTTCTGTCTCCTTCCTCTCCCACTCACTGTCTTCTCTTTTCCTTCATCAAGGCAGAGGTCCAGGCCCTGAAGGTGCGGCTAGAGATAGAGAAGCAGGCCTGGGAAGCCAATTACCTGAAGAAGGAGGTAGTTCTATAGGTATTACCTTTCAGCCACACTCCTGATTGCTTGGATGGTGCTTACCAGGTCTCTCAATGTTGTCTCCAGGAGGCCTGGTTGCACACTCGCGAACGAGAACTGAGGGAGGAAGTACGGAAAGAGAGGGACAAAGAGATTGAATTAGTCATCCAGCAGCTAGAGGCTGATATGTCATCTGCCAAGGAGGAGTGTGAAAGAGCCACGGAGAACCGGTAAGATATTGCTGTGTCAAGGCCAGAGGTAGTTGCAAAGGTTCCAGCTTTGTTCTCAAAGTGCTTCCTGCATTGGTCAGTCCTTTTATAACCCATTTTGTTTCTCTGTATGGTATGCAATTGTGTGATAAACCTATTGCCAGGGTTGCATTGCATCTAGTAAGAAGTAGTTAGATGTAGGCAAGTATATCTGTGTATTTAGTCACCGATTAGATTACCTGGGTTCTTAAACATTCTTGGCTCTTTTAGTTAGCAGGGGCTTTTGCTCGGCTGAGGGTTCCTCCGTAGCTTTTCTGGTGAATTTTTCAGTGCTGTCCTAATCAGAGTTACACTCTTCTAAATCCACTGACATAAATAGGCTTAAAAGGGTGTAACTCTCCTTAGGATTGCACTGTCAGTGTGCTTCATTCATTTTCCTTCTTTCTTTCCTTAAGTGATCAGCTGATTATTGTGATAGGTAACCATCTTGACTTTACCGCTGGGATTGCCAGTGTTCCTTCATCACTTAGGTCAGGATTGTCAAACATGCAGCCCGCAGGCCAGATCAGGCCCCCGGAGGGCTTCTGTCAGGCCCACAGTGGAACTGGCTGTCTCCTGCTTCTTCCAGTTCTGCTGCTGCTGCGTGGTAGCTTGCTTTACCAAATTAAATCGCTTGGGAGAGATAGCTAGGCAAGCTTCTGTTCCCTACACTGGCTGAGGTTCCTCCCCTTCCCCGGGAGAGAGAGGGAACGAGCCAGAACTTGCTCCCTGGCTTGGCTGCCTCAATCACATAGCAGACAAAGGCAAAAGCCTTTCTTCTCCTCCATTGGCCGAGGCTCCTTCCCAAAGGGAGGGAGGGAAGGAGGGAGAGCTTGCTTTGCTTGGCTGCCTCAATCACACGGGAGAAATACAAACAACCTTTAAGACCAGCAAAGTTTTATCCAAGGTATGAGCTTTTGTGTGCCTTGCTACAGTGTGTGTGTTTTGTTGGGCTTGTTATGCTGTGGCTCTCCTGGGTGCAACTGGGTTCCCTCCCTCTTTTCACTGTATTAACACCCTCATGATCCAGTCTTTCTCAGTAGGAAAGCCATGTGAACTGTTTAGATGAGGAATAACAACAAGCCAGTGAGGTGGATTAGGCTGAGAGTGTGTGTTCAGACCAAGTTCAACCAGCACATTTCCTTTGAGGATTTTGAACTTAGACTTCCCAGATAGTAGGATGATACTAACCACTGAGGAAGACTAGTTTTGTAAACAAACACATAGCCCTCAGTCTGTGGCATGGTGCCTTCTCATGTCCTTGACCAGCACATGAAGCAATTAATGTACAAAAGCTCACAAAGCCCAGTCATTTCATGTTTTCAACTGGGTCCTAGGCTCAGAATGCTGAGATTTCTGTAATGAAAGTCAATAAATCAAAAGTAGGTTTGCTGCTTACAGATACACACCTGAACAGCATACTCAAGATTGCTACAGCACAGATATTTTGATGCAGTAATTCAGAGCAAGAGCTGTCAGTTATCAGAGATTGTTAAATAGACAAAATATTGCAAGAGTGCTAGTGTTTTAAACATGTTTTATTTAAAGTTTGAAAAATCTTTATTGTGTTTGTGTCCTTTATAAAGTTTATATCTCCGCTACGTGGCATATTTGATGACACGCATAGCCCGGCCCAACAGGGTCTCATTTATGTCAGTTCTGGCCCTCATAACAAATGAGTTCAATACCCCTAAGTAGTACATGCTGACAAGGAGAACAGAACAGTAGTATTTGAAAAGCAGTATTTTTAGGTTTGGGTTGGAGCTTGGACCCTATGAAACATAAGAAATGCTATACTCCCTCATTCAAATGTTTGGGGAATCATGGCCCAGAAACATACTTGAGAATTTGAGTCTGCATCTTTTAGATTGGGGCTAATGCTTTGATTACTAAACCTAGTTCTTTCATGCATCTGATAGTGTTTGTACCATGACTTGTTATGCGGGTGGTGAGTCTTACGCATTACCTACTTGAACACATTGCAGTTGTAGACACACTCATTACAAGGAACAGAAGTGCAGCAAGGCAAATCTGGTTGCAGTCTTCTCTGGCAGGAGTGAGGGGGGAGGCTGGTCTGTAGGCTGTGTGTGGAGGCAAGCTGTGTTGTTTGTTCAGTCATAGGCATGGCCTCTCCCTCTCGTACCTCACTGTGTACTCAAAGACATGGTAAAAAGAATGTGTCTAGATCCAGTATCCCAGGCATGGATTTGAGCCCAGCCACAAAGCAGCTGCATTATCTGCATTTTTGAGGCTGCAGAATGTGCTGTGTCCTTCTTAGGTTGCCACATTGATAAACTGGTTTCAGGTAGGTAACAGTGTTGGTCTACAGTAGAAAAGTAAGATTCAAGTCCAGTAGTAGCTTAAAGGCCAACAAGAGTGAAAGCTGCCTTTGTCAGATACTTTGTCTGATGAAGGGAGCTTTGATTCTCGAAAGCTTATACTCTGGAAACCTCCTTGGTCTTTAAGGTGAACATAACATAAGAACATAAGAGACGCCAATGTTGGATCAGGCCAAAGGCCCATCCAGTCCAACACTCTGTGTCACACAGTGGCCAGAAATACCAGGTGCCATCAGGAGGTCCACCAGTGGGGCCAGGACATTAGAAGCCCTCCCACTGTTGCCCCCCCCCCCCAAGCACCAAGATGACAGAGCATCACTTGCCCCAGAGCCCCTATCTATACCTTGTGGCTAATAGCCACTGATGGACTCTACTGGACTCTAATCTTGCTATTCATAAAATGGCATTTTAAAAAAAAGTCCTCTGGGAGTTGCTCTCAGGCCCTGTGTGAGCAGTGTCGTAGTGAGGTTCTCCCTTTCTCTCTTCAGAATCAAGAGAGTGCGAGACAAGTATGAAGCAGAACTGCAGGAGCTGGAGCGGTCAGAACGGAAGCTCCAGGAGCGCTGCAATGAGCTGAAAGGGCGGCTGTCAGAGGCAGAGGGCGAGATTGTCCATCTGCGGGGTCTGCTGCGGCAGAAGGAACAGGAGGCAGAGGATATCCGTAAGGTGAGTGCATCGCAGGGAAGGGAGCAGTGGCTTCCTTTCTTCTGATCAGGTGATCTCCTGGGTCTTCTCTCCAAACCCTCTGTGAGAACTGGGGAGGAGAGAGAAGCCTGGCCATGAGCAGTCCAGTGGTACATGGTGCAGAGCAGATGAGTTCTTGTCTCCTGATAAAGCTTGGGAC